>NC_137037.1:30336219-30561219 GCF_032717465.1 Coenobita brevimanus
CATTCGCACAGGTGAAGAGTGCTGTGAAGCGGCTGAAAAATGGGAAAGCAGCTGGGGTTGATGAGGTGTATGTAGAGATGCTTAAATGTAGTGGAGAGAATGGAATGAAGTGCTTGTTGGAGATATGTAAGAAGGCATGGATGAGTGAAACTGTGCCAGCAGAGTGGAAAAAGGCTGTAATTGTACCCCTGTACAAAAATAAAGGTGAACGAAGTGAGTGTAAGAATTATCGTGGCATAAGCTTACTGAGTGTTGTAGGGAAGGTATATGGAAGAATTATTATAAAGAAGTAAGAGAAATATCAGAAGTCCTAATGAGTGATGAACAGGGTGGCTTTAGGAGTGGCAGAGGATGTGTGGACCAAATATTTGCAGTGAGACAGATAGCAGAGAAGGCTTGTGAGAAGGACCATAAGGTGTTTATGGCATTCATGGATCTGGAAAAAGCATATGACAAAGTGGACAGAGAAGGATTGTGGAAAGTTTTGCGCATGTACGGTGTAAAGGGTAAGCTGTTAGATGCCGTCAAGAGTTTTTGTGATGGTAGTGAAGCATGTGTCAGGGTTAATGGGCATCTAAGTAAATGGTTCACAATAAGTGTGGGCGTGCGACAAGGTTGTGTGATGTCCCCATGGTTGTTCAATGTGTATATGGATGAGGTGATGAGAGAAGTGAAAACACGAGTAATGGAGAGAGGGATGGCATTGGTAATGAATGGTGATGGATGGAATATGTATGCTGATGATGCAGTACTGCTTGCAAGTACCAGACAAGAACTTGGTTGGCTAGTGCAGAGTTTTGCTGATGTCTGTAAGCGTCGTGCCTTGAGAGTAAATGTAGAAAAGAGTAAAGTGATGGTTATTGAGAGAGAAGGTGACTCCCAGTGCAATGTAACAGTGAATAGAGAGAGACTGGAATTGGTGAGAGAGTTCATATACCTGGGTACAGTGATAGAAAAGAGAGGAAAATGTGCAAAAGAAGTTGAAAGTAGAGTGACACAAGGAAGAAAAGTAGCTGGTGCAATGAAGGCCTTGATAAGAAACAGAGGCTTGAATGTTGCAGCTGCACGAGGCTTACATGAAGGAGTGTTAGTGCCAACTTTAACATATGGATGTGAGACTATGATGTGGCATGAAAATGAAAAGTCAAGAGTAAGAGCAGTGGAAATGGGACTGCTGAGGAATGTATGTGGAGTACAGAGGGTGGATAGGATACGAAATAATGTTATTCGTGAAAGATACGGAGTGAGGAAGTCGGTGGACACCAGAATTGAAGAGAGTGTACTGAGATGGTATGGTCATGTGGAGAGAATGGATAACAATAGAGTGGTGAAGAAGGTATATCTGAGGGAATTTGAAGGAGGAAGGAGGCGAGGTACGCCAAGGAGAAGGTGGAGAGATATGGTGGATGAATGTGTGAGGAAGAGAGGTTTGCAAGTCGGTGAAGCTAGGGAACTGACAGGAGATCGAGCTGGCCGGATGAATTTTGTGAGGAGATATGGATGATCAGGGATTTTTGGCACCCCTTTTTAACGTGGCAGCGTCTGGATTGACTCTGTCGGATACGATATGTGAAGCTACAGAACGTGGTGAATGTTTTTGGCGTATCCGATAGAGCCAGGATTCCGGGGGCTTGAATGATGAGTGAATGGAAGCGTGGTCCATTGGATTGGGCAATTTTGGGCTGTCTGGACATTGCTACTCCTCACCCTGCCCTTGGGTGGGAAAGGAGATCCGGATGATGATGATGATGATGATGATGATGATTATTATTGTTATTATTATTATTAATATGTAACTCGTATTTAAAACACAACGATGCACATAAATATACATGGTATAGAGGGAACGGGGACCGTATTGACAGAAGCCAGATAGATTACGTGGTCGTAGAGAGGTCGATGCTGGGAATGATTGCTGATACGAGGGCAGTGAGAGGACGATGTGCAGGTCTGTCATATCATATGATTGTGGTATACAAAGTCAAGGTGAGAGGTGTGAGGTGGACCAGGAGAGAGAGGAGCAGTCAAGGAGAAAAAGTGAAAGTCGAGAAGCTCAGGATCAAACAAATGGCAGATGAATACAGGACCAAAGTAGAGGAGTTAGAATCAGTGAATTGGACTGAAATGGATCTGGACAGCCTGTGGAATGCATATAGGGATTGCTTAGTTAGATAATGCTAAAGCGGTGTGTGGTGTGGCAAGAATAACAACAAAGAAGAAAGGTACGGTATGGTGGGATGAGGAAGTTAAGAAAACAGTGGAGGAAAAGAGGAAGAATTGGTTAGAGTGGTTACAGGGGAGGAGTTCAATTGAAATAGAAACTGAATATACTGAAAGCAAGAGGCACATAAAGAAACTTGTGAAGAGGAAAAAGAAGGAGGTAAATGATGATCTAGGAAGAAAAATGAATGCAGACTACACTGAAAATAGGAAGTTATTCTGGAAAGAGATGCAAAAATTTAGAAGTGAAAGCAGAAAGGAATGTGCTGGTGTGAAGGATGTAGGTGGTTGATTATTAACCCATGGGGATGAAGTAGGGACCAGATGAAAAGAGTATTTTGAAAGCCTGATAAATGGGAATAGAGAGAGCAGAGCGGTTGTGAACATGATTGGTTTGGGATGTGTGCAGAGAAGGAATGAAGTGCCAGGAAACGTGACATTCGCACAGGTGAAGAACGCTGTGAAGCGGCTGAAAAATAGGAAAGCAGCTGGGGTTGATGAGGTGTATGCAGAGATGATTAAGTGCAGAGTGGAATAAAGTGCTGTTGGAGTTGTGTAAGAGGGCATGGATGTGTGAAACTGTGCCAGCAGAGTGGGAAAAGGCTGCGATTGTACCCCTGTACAAATGTACAGGTGTGCGAAGTGAGTGCAAGAATTATCGTGGCATAAGTTTATTGAGAGTGGTAGGGAAGGTATGTGGAAAAAATATTACAGAGAAAGTAAGAGAGATATCACAAGTCCTAGTGGGTGATGAAAGTGGCAGAGGATGTTTGGATCAAATATTTGCAGCGAGACAGATAGCAGAGAAGGTTTGTGAGAAGGACCATTAAGTGCTTATGGCATTCATGGATCTGGATAAAGCATATGACAAAGTGGACAGAGAAGGATTGTGGAATGTTTTGCGCATATACGGTGTAGATGGTAAGCTGCTAGGTGCCGTCAAGAGTTTTTATGATGGTAGTGAAGCATGTGTAAGGGTTAATGGGCATCTAAGTGAATGGTTCACGATCTGTGTGGGCGTGCGACAAGTTTGTGTGATGTCCCCATGGTTGTTCAATATATGTATGGATGGGGTGATGAGAGAAGTAAAAACACGAGTAATGGAGAGGGGGATGGCATTGGTAATGAATGGTGATGGATGGAATATCTCAAATTTGTTGAATGCTGATGATGCACTACTACTTGCAAATACCGGACAAGAACTTGGTAGACTAGTGCAGAGTTTTGCTGATGTCTGTGAATGTCGTGTCTTGAGAGTAAATGTAGAATAAAGTAAACTGATGGTTGTTGAGAGAGAAGGTGACTCCAAGCGCGATGTTACAGTGAATGAAGAGAGACTGGAATTGGTGAGAGAGTTCAAATACCTGGGTACAGTAATAGAAAAGAGAGAAAAATGTGCAAAAGAAGTGGAAACTATAGTGACACAAGGAAAGAAAGTAGCTGGTGCAATGAAGGCCTTGATAAGAAACAGAGGCTTGAGTGTTGCAGCTGCACGAGACTTACATGAAAGGAGTGTTAGTGCCAACTTTAACACATGGATGTGAGACTATGGTGTGGCATGAAAACGAAAAGTCAAGAGTGAAAGCAGTGGAGATGGGACTGCTGAGGAATATATGTGGAATATAGAGAGTGGATAGGATACGAAATAATGTGATTCGTGAAAGACGTGGAGTGAGGAAGTCGGTGGACACCAGAATCGAAGGGAGTGTACTGAGATGGTATGGTCATGTGAAGAGAATGGATAACAATAGTGATGAATAGGGTATACCTGAGCGAATTTCAAGGAGGGAGGAGGCGAGGTAGGCCAAGGAGAAAGTGGAGAGATATGGTGGATGAGCGTGTGAGGAAGAGAGGTTTGGAAGTCGGTGAGGCTAGGGAACTGACAAGAGATCGAGCTGGCTGGATGAATATTGTGAGAAGTGTATGATCAGGATTTGGCACCCTTTTTCAACGTGACGCATCCGGACTGACTATCGGATACGTTTATATGAAGCTACAGAATTTGGTGAATGTTTTTGGCGTATCCGATAGAGCCAGGATTCCGGGGACTTGAATGATGAGTGAATGGAAGCGTGGCCGATTGGATTGGGCACATCTGGGCTGTCTGGACATTGCTACTCCTCACCCTACCCTAGGGTGGGAAAGGAGGTACGGATGATTATTATTATATCTATATTAAGATTATTATTATTATTTTATTATTATTATTTTAATTATTATTATCAGAATAACAACAGTAACAACAATAGGAACAAAATAATAGAGAGAGAGAGAGAGAGAGAGATCAAGTTGAGGATAATAATAATAATAATAATAATAATAATAATAATAATAATAATAATAATAATAGGAAGAAGAAGAAGAAGAAGAAATGAAGAATGAATAAGAAATTGTAAGGCGGAAGAGGAATATGTGACAGAGAAACAAGGATAGTGATGAAAGCAGAAAGAGAAACAAGAACTTTATTTGAAGAAAGAGTGAGGAGAATAAAGAAGAAAAGGAAAACAAATCACAAAGATGGAGGAATGGCACAAAAAATAAATAACCGGCAAAGAAAAAAAGAACAGGAAATGATGAAGGAAGAAAAGATGAGGAAAAAAAGAGGTGTATGAATGCAAAGGAAGAGGAATTTATAAGAATGCATTTGAAATTGATGATAGACATTGCAAAACTGCTGACAGAAAAGAGACAGAAAACATCATGAATGATGGACTGAACGTTCATGGATTTTTTTACATAAAGACTGAAAAGGAAGTATTATAGACAATTCAGTGTCTCATCTATTAAATATATATATATATATATATATATATATATATATATATATATATATATATAGATAGATAGATATATATATATATATATATATATATATATATATATATATATATATATATATATATATATATATATATATATATACGCACGGTTTCACGATCACAGAATATTCCCTCAGTTAATCGATTTTTTCACATGTCAATCTGGTAAAAATAATGATTAAAAACTCTCAACTGGTTGGAACCTACATTGTCGAGTTAATTGTCTAATTACTGGTAGATTATTACATAGTTCCACTGCGTGAATGATATTGTATTTTTTCAATATGTTGATGCTACATCTTTTGCCTTTGAGTTTCATACCTTTGTTTCTGGTCGCATTACAATACTGTATTTGAGACAGTCTTCCAAAACTGACATGGTTTGGTTTTAAAACATTCACAATGGTTGGTCTCTTAGTCGGAGCTTTTTTTTTTTTTTTTTTTTTTTTAACACTTAGCTTCCTTAGTTCTTCTTCGAAGGGTAAATTTTGCTGTGATGAGATTGTTTTAATGGCTTTTCATTGCACCCTCTCGAGTATCTCTTCGTCCTTCATAAGCTCTGAGGACCAGTACTGTATACAGTGTTCAACGTGTACTCTAGCAAGTAGGACATAAAGTCTGGATGTGATTTAAGATATTTTATAACCGAAGGTTCTTGCAATGAACCCAAGCATCCTGTTACCCTTTGTATTTACTGCTGTACAGTGGTTATAGGATAACACAGGGGTCGGCAACCTTATGAACATAGTGTACCAGTTTATAATTAATGTAAATCTTTTTGTCACTTTGTGTGCCAGGTAAGATTTTTCAACACTGTAGCGACAGTGTAGCGGCCTTAATTAGTAAAATACGTCATGAACATACATGATATAAATGTAGTCTTATTGTGGTGCATAGTACATGTCTGTATGCAAAACGAATAACTGAATAGATATGTATTGCTTATGGTGATACAACAAACATTGCTAAACGAATATTTAGAATAAATTATAAATATATTTACTAACCTCCTTAATGTTGTCCTTGCCACTGCTTCCCTTAAGCCAGAGTTGATATTTCGGGTGAGTAATTTGATACCCCGAGCTTCACACAGCCCTCAGAATGATCCGTTGTAAGCTTCCTGCGGTGTGGGTTAAGGATGTGCTTCAGATGTGAAAACACCTGCTCACACTGATATGTAGATCCAAAGGCTGATCCTAATGCAAAACCAACTTTCTTTATGCAGTTGAATTTATTAGGCAGTGATTCCCAACAGCTTAGAATGGAGACTTCATGATCATCCACAGTTGTTTCCAGTATTTCTCGAACCTCCTTGATTCTAACTGACCATAAAGAGAAGGCCTGAAAATCAATCAACTGCAGTTCCAACTCCTCAGTTTCCATCCACTGGAACAGAGGCGCTTCCAAGTCGCTATATTTAAAGTTGTCTCGTCTGATCAAAAATGAAAACACTGGGTCAGTGTGTTGTATATCTAGAAATTCGTACTCTAATTCCTGCATGTAGACTTCAGTATCAGCAGTGTTAACAGGATGAGTTGCAGATAAGCTCTTCAAGTTTTTGAAGTAACGGAAAGATCCATTTTTTAAATCCAGTGAAAAAACGGGAAGCTTTGCCACAAATGCCTGCCATGCATCATAAAAACTGTAGAGTCTGCCCTGTTCCTTGGAAGCGAAGATTGAGGTCGTTGAGATGTGAGGTGATATCTGAGAGAAACATAAGTTTTACAATCCAGTCTCTGATCTCAAGTTCAGGATAGGCTTGGCAGTTTTTCGTTAAAAAGATCTTAATTTCATCAAAGCACTCCACAAATCTCTCCAAACCTTCCCACCGCTTAACCACCTGACACTGCTATGCAAGGGTATCTTTGTATGCACTTTCCACCTTTTTAAGACTGAAACTGCCTGTGTGTAAGCGTAGAGCGTGCATAAGAAAATTCACTATTTTTGTTACAGTAACCATCACATTCCTGAGTTCAGAGTTCGAAATCTTGGCACATAGATTTTCTTGGTGAATGATGCAGTGCTATTTCAGGATGGGGTGCCCAATTTTATCCTCAAGCAGCTTGGTAAAGTCCTTACTTTTTCCTACCATAGCAGGAGCTAACTGCAAAAATTTTTCTAATGTCAACACCTCGGTCCTCAAAGTGGTCAGTGAACGTTTTCATTGTATCCTCTCCCCTGGTAGTGTCATGCATAGGTTTAAGACAGCACAGCTCCTCGTGTATCTCTGTGTCACTATACCTGGCAAAAATAGCCAACCGGGGAATGTCATTTATATCCACACTTTCATCCATGGCCACGCTAAACACAGGTGCGTTTGTTAAAGCAACAGTTTGTTGCTCACTTACATTGGCAGACATTTCAGAAATGCGCCTTTCCACAGTTCTAGCTGAGACAGGGATGTCTTTTATCCTTGAGATGATAATATTCTCATTTCACATGCCATCAAATTACTCTTCAGAGCAGTCCAGGAATGCAGCTTTTATATAATCTCCATCAGTGAAAGGTTTTCCATGTTTTGCAATACACAGAGCTACTTTGTAACTTGCTTCAGTTAAATTATTTTTGCTAGCACACAAGCTTTGTTTTTCATAGCTGGATACGGCTTTCCTGATAGCCTCAGCCTTATCTGCATTGTCCTTGAAAGTTCTCATGCTTTGTTTCACAGTGTCTCTTAACATTCGATGTGCGGTAAACATTCTCACAGCAGAGAGCACACACAGCACGATCATTCTGCTGGGTAAATCCACAGTCGTTTGTCCATGATGCCTGAAATGACCGCACATCAAGCTTGGCTTTCTTGGCAGTAGCCATTGTAACCGTATCTCCGACACTTGTGGCGACAATAAGGTGACTGAACAGCTGCCTGAGGTCACCAACGGCCAGTTGGGTAACAAGTACGTGTCTCGTACTCGTCAACGTCTCGCAGTACTCGCTCACACCTCTTGGCGGGTAGCAAATAGTTTCAGCGTTAACTCACTGAATCATGTGTAAGACTCTATTATACATCAATTGTTATACAATGACATCTGTTTTTCCTATAACTGATTTAGTAAGTAAAGTTGTGCCCACCCTTCTTTCTCTCTTTCTCCACGTTTTCAGAATTTTCTTTGTTACACCGGATCATGTCGAGTGCCATAGTATAGCGCTTCGCGTGCCAAGTTTGGCATGCGTGCCTAGGGTTGCTGACCCCTGGGTTAACAGATAATTACTGATATTAATGACCCTTTGGTTTATTTTGCCCTTTTTATTTTTTCAGTTAGCGAGGTATCGAGCATTCGATATTCGCATTTAATGTTCATGTCACCAAAGTTCATTATTTTCCTTTTTTGACAGAAAATTTCACCTGGCATTTTTGGTCCATTTATTAGGTTATTTAAATAATTTGGATGGTTGCACAGTAAATTTTTTTATTCTACCTTCAGTTTTGATGCTGTGTGCAAATATAGTTATCAAAGATACGGGTCCATTTTCAGGAACACTAATGTAAAGAGTGACGTGAACTGGTCCATGTCACCGGATTTTTAAGAAGTATGCTGTAATAAAGGATGATTTTCAATAATACTGAGAGCAGGGACAAAGAATTGTCTTGTGAAAATCAAGCAATCATTACTTTATTCTGGCTTGCTTCGCCGATTCTCTAAGGACGAGAATTTATAAACTTTCTCAACAGTATGCAGCAGAGACTAATTCCTCACAATTCTGTTTGTTAGTACTGTTAGCCTCTAGAGAAAGTGACTTCACCCCTGACATTCAATAACTGATGCTATTAATGATAACAGATTCTTGCTGTTGCATTAACTCCTAGATGGCACAACGGATTTTAAGCTTAATACGAAAGGACTGGCCTAAATGCCAGTTATGAATAACAAAGCGTTTATGCAAGCTAGGAGGTGCAATTAGAATAAGCTTAATATGGAAAATAAAACACGAGTTTACATTACATTAAGCTCGAGAAAAAGAACTGTTGAATTTATTGATTACAATAAAATAAATTAATGTTACATTTCAAAATGAATTCAAACTAAGGAGATCGTACTCACTTGCTCACTCAAAAGCTAAACTCTTAAACCTAGGAAAAAACTAAAAGAAATATTGGTCAAAGAATGGACTAAGCGGATGACTGGGTGTCATTACTAGAAGGACACTGCACTCGCTAAGTCTCTCGCCAATCACACTAGGTGGAATTTCAGGAACTGGACAACGGCGGCACTGCTATGCACTGGGCCCAACCTGCTTTCACGGCTTACACCCCTTGACTGGCTTCAAATTGTGGGAAAGAGGCAAGTGTTGTGGCCGCATTGCTAACGGCTAGAATGAGCAAAACATGCCCTAAATAAATTGCTCAGCGGAAGTGCTAATGTCTTGCACAAAGGCGATCA
Organism: Coenobita brevimanus; assembly: GCF_032717465.1. Classification (NCBI taxonomy): domain Eukaryota; kingdom Metazoa; phylum Arthropoda; class Malacostraca; order Decapoda; family Coenobitidae; genus Coenobita; species Coenobita brevimanus. The sequence continues at coordinate 30,345,640 of NC_137037.1, forward strand.
TTTATGATAGTGAAAAATTGCCTGAAAAACACTCCCGATCACGTGAATACATAGCGGTTAAACTGAACAATAAACACTGGGATTCCACTTGAGTTCGTGGTTTCCCACCAAATGAGTCACGAGCTTATTAAATTACTTACTCGCACTGACTCGTGACATTACGCCCCATGAAAATCAAATCTTTTTTTTTCTTCAGGAAAAAAAAAAGATTTCAATATACATACATATAAATCCTACTCAATCACACAAGATTCACACTGTGGTGTGTGTGTGCTATCCTGCTACAGGAGAAAGTCACAGTCTCCAGTGAGCGAAAAAACCTCGTATTTACATTAATAGAAGCAAGCTTGAGGGAAAAACTCCGTGACAACGGTGAAAAATCCTGTACTCAGGTCAAACTGAGCGAAAAATTCGCTACATTTACATTAACAATTAATTGTTATGTAGCGTGATGTATGTAATACATGGTGTAGGTGTGACAGTTGTGGTGTGACTGTACCTACGTGTAAAATCATGTAACACAAATTTATAGTAAATAATGATGACGAGGCAGAAGAGAAGGGGCAGCAGCATGCAACAGGGATGACCAGCTGATCTGCACGGCAATGCTGCACCCACCAGCTGCACCTGCGAAAGGAATCAAGGTGGAGCATCAAAAGTGTCATTTCTCTCTCTCTGCCTAGCAATCAGTACTTATGTCATTATTAACCAGGAAACTTAATTCTTGAATTCACAAATTTCTTAGAACCCTTATAGTTTACTGGTTAATGCTTATTAACTAGGAAATGTGCCAGTTCTTGAATTGCTCAAATCTCTTAGAACGGGCAGTTTACTAGTTAACCTAACATTATTAACCAGGAAAGGTGCCAGTTCTTGAATTGCTCAAATCTCTTAGAACGGGCAGTTTACTGGTTAACCTAACTCTACACTTATGATTAATGACAGGAAGCTGAGAATCGCTACGCAATCTCGGGCAGGTCACGTTTTAACACCCACCGTGGGTGTGAACACTTGTGTGGATATTGTGCATTCTCCAGGAATCCTCAGAGAGGCCCACAGCTTGAGACGTTCCACAAGTTAATTCATACACAGCCTCGGACTGTCTCTGCAGGGTTCTCAAACTTCCCCTTTAACTTATGATTTACATATGTATGTACAGGCCCTGGACATACTGTGTCCTGTAGGGCCAATGGGGGAGACATCAGGTCTTACTGGTACACTAACTGGGAACCAGGCTGGTCCTTGGATTACTCAAATCTCTGAGGCCGCCTATCTTATGGAACTCAGCATACAACAGTTGCCTGTGTTAGTCAGCAGTTAGCAGGCAAGACATCAGGTCTGCACCTACGTTATCACTTCCCTCGATGTATCTTACAACAAGGTTAAACTGCTATAAATACAGTGTCCAGCATGTCAGTCTTGCATTAGCCGTCTTGGTCATGCGAGACTAATGAGTGGCATATGATCAGTTTCCAGAGTGAATGGTGCCCCATATAAATAATAATAATATTTTTTAACACCATCAACCACGGCCAAGAGTTCATTCTCAACAGTACTGTAATTCCTCTTGGCGGGTTTTAGCTTATGGCTAAGGTATGCCACTGGGAAGATTCCACCTTCCGATTCCTGCATCAATACGGCACCTACTCCATCTTGTGAAGCATAAGTGAGCAGTATGAAAGGTTTGTTGGAATCAGGCATGCAAAATAGGCTCCTTGCACAAGTTCTTAAGGGCAATAAAAGATCTCTCTTGCACTTCTCCCCATTCAATGGTGTATGGAGCATATTTCCGTAGCACCTCGTACAACGGTTGGGCAATGAGAGCAAAGTTGGGGATAAAACTCCTATAATACCCCACTAGGCCAAGGAATGCCCTAACTTGTTTCTTCATCACGGGTCTCAGGGCTTCTCTAACCTTCCTGATCTTGTCACCCTGACACCTGCAGTGATTGTTGCCAACAATATGTCCGAGGAATTCCACCTCACTGTGAGCAATCTTACATTTGCTAGGCTTCACAGTCATGTTGAAATTCTGGAGTCTACTGAAGACAATTTCCAAGAGTCTGAGGTGCTCCTCCAACATGGCGGAATGAACGAGGACATCATCAATGAACATCTCTACTCCTATGATACCATGGAGCACTTGTCTCATGGCACGATTGAATACTGCTGGGGAATTGGTGAGTCCAAATGGGAGGACTTTATACTGATACAACCCCCTAGGAGTAGCAAAGGCAGTGAACTGATGGCTCTCGGGGTGAAGGGGAATCTGGAAGAATCCCTTCGCAAAATCGAGCTTCGTGAAATATCGTGACCCTGCCAGCTTAAAGAAGATGGCAATGTAGTCACCCATCGGCTCAGCATCCACTTTGGTGATTGCATTGAGCCTCCTATAGTCGCCACAGATCCTGACTCCACTATCTGTCTTGGGAACTACTACCATTGGACTGCAGTAAGGAGATGAGGACTTTTCAATAATACCTGCAATCTCCATGTCAGCAATTTCGTTGTCTACTGCGCCCAGTAGTCGCATAGGAATCGGATATGGCTTAACCTTTACGGGAGTATCGCTGGTCAACTCAATCTTGTGACAATCAACCTTTGCAAGTCTAGGTTGGTCAGAGAAGACATCAGCATACTGACAGAGCAGTGACCTTATGGCATTCTGATCACCTAATGCTAAGTCAGCATTAAGTAAAACATCTCCGACAGTCTCTTCCTGACGGGACTGAGTGGTTAAGGGCTCGTCATCATGGTCATCAGCTGGGATCACCGTGGCTGCCCGTTTCTTCCAGTGGCTGGTCACTGTCATCAGCTACTCGTAGGCCAGTCTCCTCGGGGTTTGACCTTCAACATGTTGATGTGGAACCTTTTGCAAAGATTCCCCATCTGAATTATGTAGTTGAGGTCTGAAATGCGCTCTACTACATCAAATGGACCCTTCCACTGCACCAACAACTTGTTCTGGGCAGTGGGGAGTAACACCAAGCACTTATCACCTGGATTAAACTTCCGATGTTTTGCCTTCTTATCATAATAGGCTTTCTGAACTTCGCGCGCCTTGATCAATTCTTCCTTAGCTAACTCGCACGTCGACTGGAGGAGGTCAGCTAGATCAAGGACGTAGGTGTAGGTGGTCTTGACTTCATGGTCAGGTTCTTCATCGTCCCACAACTCGCGAAGGACTTGAAGTGGTCCATGGACTGACCTTCCATACACCAGTTCAAAGGATGAGAACTTTAAGGAGTGCTGTGGGGCTTCTCGATAAGCAAACAGAGGAGGAGCAATGAACCGCGGCCATTCCTTTGGCTGTTCGGCAGCCATGCGCTTTAACATCTTCTTGAGAGTCCCATTGAACCTCTCACACAGCCCGTTACACATGAGATGATAAGGCGTAGTTCGCAGGCCTCGGATGGACAATAACCTGAATGCTTCGTTCATCATTGCAGTGGTGAACTGCAAACCCTGGTCACTTAAGACCTCTTTGGGGATACCTACGCGACAGAACACTTCGATCAATGCCTCAGCAACAGTGACGGCCTCTATATTCTTAAGGGCCACGGCTTCAGGCCACCGTGTGCTGAAATCAACTTTTTTTTTTTTTTATGCAAGGAAGAAGGAACCAAAGGCCATGAGCCTGCAGTAACAGTTCCCTCTAAGAGAAAAACAAAATACAATAGAGAGCCAAATTCAAGATCCAATCATTTTGAGATGCCTGGACACACTGCGTTTGGAAGACTGGAGATCATAGGCAGCAGGAAATACAGACAGAGGGAGACAGTTCCAGAGCTGACCTGTTGCATAAATGAAAGACCGGGAGTAATGGTTAACTCTTGCATTAGAGAGTTGGACAGAAAAGGGATGAGAGTTTGCTGCCAGACGGGTGCTACGCACCCGTCGTAGAGGTGGAGGAATGCAAGCAGACAGTTCAGAGGAGCAGTGACCATTAAAGTAGCGATATCAAAGAGATAAAGAGATAAAGGATATACCTTGATCCATCACTTGCCCTAGGAGAGATTGAGCCAACAATGTCAACTGCTACTCTCTCGAACGGTTCAGAGATTACAGGCATTGGTTTCAATGGCGCAGGACGGACACGTCCCCAGTCAGTGGTACGCTGACACACGTCGCAGGAACGCACAAGCCTTTTTATTTCCTGTCTCATTCCTGGCCAGAAAAAGTCAGCATGGATGCGGTCAGAGGTTTTCTTTTGGCCCATGTGACCTCCCATGACTGAACAATGACCCAATTCAAACACTGCCTGGCGATACTTAGCGGGAACGACGAACTGCAGTCGAACCCAACCCTGGGGTGTTCGTGACTCACGGTACAGCCGTCCTCGCTTGCGAAGGAACCTGGCTTGACCTCCCCGTGAATACTTAATCACTTTACCCTCCAGCTTCTTATGCACTGAGGCAAGTGTCGGGTCAGACTGTTGTTCTTGGACAACGTCTTGACTACGAATCAAATCTTGTGGCGTTGCGACGGTCAACGGGGTGACACGATTCAGAGCCTTGGCCATGGCTCGTGTTACTGCAACAGCCAAAGTCTGAGTAGCAACATCTATGGCGCAACTGTTTTTGACACCCGGTATGTTGCCGATAATGAGGTCAAACAAGGGTTCTGGCATGACAACAGCAGCTGTCAAGCCAGTGTAGAAAGGAGATGCCACCTGGATATGTGCCTCAGGGAACAATCTCACTGACCCATCAATAAGTCTAACTTGGATCTGCTTACCCGTGTACTCGTCGGGCCGAACTAAACTTTGCTTGACAGAGCAACCTGAGGAACCATTATCTCTCAGGGCATTTATAGAAACACCTCCCACAAACCCTGGCTGAACAAGAAAGGCAGTGTTACTGGTGGAAGGGTCTGAGGAGGTAGCAGCCAGTCATTGGTGAGACTGCGGAACAAACGATGCAGCAAATGTGGTGCCCTGAGAACTTGATACCTGTGGGGTCGTGCTCACCATCTGAGGAGCTGGAGCATTGACCACCTGTGGAGGAGGGTTCACTGTCGCTGGGGAACTAGTGAACTGAGGGGAAGTACCTGTACTGGTGGGGTTGGCACCACTGTACGCTTGTTGTGGCATAAGGGCAGCATTGCATCCTGCCTCCGATACACTAAAGTCGATTGTCCTGACTGAGGGTTATGTGGTTTGTCCTTGCCCTGCTGCTGCTTGAAATACCGGTACTGCTGCTGGTTAGGGTTCTGCTTATCGTACCGCTTCCACTCAGGTTTCTGAGTGTTTTGCCCCTGGTCCTTCTTCCGCGGTTTTGACCTTGGCTATTATTCTGAGAACAGCCTTGTTGCTGGGGTTCAGTCTGAGATGGTTTCCCAGATTTATCAGGTTTCCTATTCCAGGTATGCTGCTTGCGAGTTTGAGACCTGTATGCAGTAAAGAATGCATCAGCCTTCTCCACCAATTGGCTGGCATCCTTTACCTGGCAGATCTTAAGCTGAGCCATAAGTTCAGTGGGCCACGACTTTTCTAGCTGCGTGCACAGCATAAGGTCGATTATCCCCTCACACGTGGAAGGAGTTTCATCTTTCTCCATCCACTCACCTAAGTAAGCATTAAGCCGGTCAAGAAACTGAACAGCAGTCTCTTTTTCCTGTAAACGCACCCTTATGAACTGACTCTTGGCGTCGTCAACTGTCAGACTGTACGCTTTGATGAGTGCGGCCTTCATCATCTCATACGTGAGATTGTCTCCACGAATTCTGTGGAGAATATCGAGGGCAGGGCCCTCAAACAAGCTAAGAAACTGAAGCCGATTAGCTGCATCATCCAGCTGGTAAAGTTGGGCCATGTCTTCAAAATGAGCTATGTATGGTTCGATTCGCTCGCCTTCCTTGTATGGGGGAAGCTTGATGTGTGGGGTCGCCATAATATGTGCAGGGAGAGTGCTCGTGGAGCTTGGGCCAGCTGCACCAGATGTGTCTGAAGCCAAGGAATCCCACTTGAGCTTCAGCATTTCAATTTCATGCTTTTCATGTGCTTCTCGCTTGGCACGTTCGTGTTCTCGTTGTTCTCGCTCGTATTCACGTTCTTTCTCTCGTTCCTCACGCTGTTCTCGCTCATGTTCTAACTCAAGTTCGCTTTGTTTTCGCTCGTATTCTAACTCGAGTTCACATTGTTTTTGCTCATGTTCCAACTCGAGTTCACGTTGTTTTTGTTCATGTTCGCACTGTTCTCGCTCGTGTTCGCATTGTTCTCGCTCGTGTTAGCATTGGATTCTACGCTCTTCACGAGCATCACTCTAGCGTTGCTGCTCGTGACTAAGCCGAGAGAGGACAAAGTCCTTAATTTCAGTTGGGTCTGTAAGACCCATATCTTTGGCTTCCTGTACAAGGACGCTGGTGGACAAGATGCTAACTCAATCTAAATAACTAGCGACTCAGTACTGACTGCAATTTTTTCGGAGAAAGATGCCAATAATCAAGAATAAAGAATATAGGCACAGGTTAGTGGTGACCAGTTTTTATCTAATTAAACTGGTAAAGAAAATTAAACAAACAACTGACTGTGAAAACTATTATGTAAATTAATAAAAATGAATTAATAATCACCAGTAAGATAGTGCCAATAGACTTTAATGATAAATACCTAAGTATGAGTGAGTGAGTATTATCTCGTGAATAGCTTTAGAACTAGGAGTTAATATCCTGGAATGAGGTCGCCAATTGTCACGGGGTTTTTAAGAAGTATGCAGTAATAAAGGATGATTTTCAATAATACTGAGAGCAGGGACAATGAATTGTCTTGTGAAAATCAAGCAATGATTACTTTATGCTGGTTTGCTTCGCCAATTCTTTAAGGACGAGAATTTATAAACTTTCTCAACAGTACGCAGCAGAGACTAATTCCTCACAATTGCTGTTTGTTAGTACTGTTAGCCTCTAGAGAAAGTGACTTCACCCCTGACAGTCAATAAATGATGCTATTAATGATAACAGATTCTTGCTGTTGCATTAACTCCTAGATGGCACAACGGATTTTAAGCTTAATACGAAAGGATTGGCCTAAATACCAGTTATGAATAGCAAAGCGTTTATGCAAGCTAGGAGGTGCAACTAGAATAAGCTTAATATGGAAAATAAAACACGAGTTTACATTACATTAAGCTCGAGAAAAAGAACTGTTAAATTTATTGATTACAATAAAATAAATTAATGTTACATTTCAAAATGAATTCAAACTAAGGAGATCTTACTCACTCGCTCACTCAAAAGCTAAACTCTTAAACCTAGGAAAAAACGAAAAGAAATATTGGTCAAAGAGTGGACTAAGCAGATGACTGGGCGTCATTACTGGAAGGACACTGCACTCGCTAAGTCTCTCGCCAATCACACAAGGTGGAATTTCAGGAACTGGACAACAGCGGCACTGCTACGCACTGAGCCCAACCTGCTTTCATGGTGTACAAACCATGACTGACTTCAAATCGTGGGAAAGAGGCAAGTGTTGTGGCCGCATTGCTAACGGCTAGAATGAGCGAAACACGCCCAAAATAAATCGCTCAGCGGAAGTGCTAATGTCTCGCACAAAGGCGATCATTTATGACAGTGAAAAATTGCCTGAAAAACACTCCCGACCGGGTGAATATGTAGCAGTTAAACTGAACGATAAACACTGGGATTCCACTAGAGTTCATGGTTTCCCACCAAATGATGCACGAGCTTATTAAATTACTTACTCACACAAACTCGTGACAGTCCGAGACATGAATATTGGAAAACTCGACTAGATACTTCTAGCCATTGTTAGAGCTTTGCTAGCTATTCACCGATCGATCAGTAGAACTTACCATTATACCCATTAGTGTTGTATGGTGAATCCTATGCCATTCTGAAAGAGTAAATCGATGATGTCAAACGGTACTTTTAGCACCTCAGTTATCGAGTTTCGTCTATCCTAATACCATTATGTTTGTATGGCAGGATCTATTTGTCACCGAGCCCTTAAGGAAGAAAAGAGAGGAAAGGTTAGAAGGAGAGGTAGAGAAAGGAGCAGCAACAAACTCAACGAAGAAATAAGAGCAAAGTGAGAGAAGTGGAGAGGCCTAAAAAGGGATGACTGGGAAAGTAGCGGGGAAAATATGAGGGATAGTGGAAGACAGAAAAGAAACAATTAAGACTTGAAGGAAGGGTTAGGAAATGGAATAATAGGTCTATGAGACAATTATATATATATATATACGTATATATATATATATATATATATATATATATATATATATATATATATATATATATATATATATATATATACACAAGACGAAGTAAACATTTATCTTGAAAGTATGAAAAGAGTGCAGACTCCAGGAGAAGATGGAATAGAAGTAGATTTACTGTGGGATGCAGAAGTAGAAGTACAAAAAAACTCACCCAATTGTTTACTCAGTGTATAAAGATGATGAATATTTCATAAGATGGTGTTGCAAGAGTTATTTTCCTTTACATGAAAAGTGACTAATAAGTTCTAAGTAAGGATTCCAAAACGGATATTCGACAACTAATTATATACACAAAATGAATTAGCTACGTGAGAAAACTAAAAACGTTATAAACCACAATGCTTAGGATTTGTTGATTACGAAAAGGCTTTCTAATCAGTGGAGCAATACAATTATTAATTCATTGTGGGAAGAAGGAGTAAATGAGAACATTGTAAAGCTGCACGAAAACATGTATAAAGAGAGAAATGCTGCAGATAAATTAAGCAAAGAACTAAAGAAAATAAGATTGAGATGGGCGTGCATCAGTGAGATACAATTTCACTAAAATCATTTACAGGATGCCTTGAAAATATTTTAAGAAAGGTAGATTGGGTGAATAAAGGAGCAAATATATATGGAGAAAATATAAACCATTTCAGATTTGCAGGTGACGTTGTCCTAATCTCAGAAACAGCAGAGTCATTGCATGAAATGCTAAATGACCTAAAGAGATAAATTCTGGAATTAGGGCTACAGAATGAACCTGAGTAAAAGCAATGTGTAATCCAAATACACCAAAGAGCATCATTGCAAGAAGCGAAGAAATCACAAGAGAAATCAGTCTGAAGAAGTCAAAGAGTACAATAGTGGGTAAATACTAAAACTAACGAAAGACATGATAGCGAAAGAAAAAGACGCAGTATAATTGGATGGAAAACATTTGGTAAACATAAAGACATCATGAAATGGAGCTTGCCAGTATGTATGAAACGAAAAGTGTTTAACAAATATATAATCCCAACTATGACGTACGGCTGTTAATCTTGAAAACTGGCAACATCGATGGAAAATTAATCCTTTCTCAAATAGCACTGGAAAGGCAGTAATGGAAACATCTTTAAGAGACAGTAAAACTTCAGCCTGGGTGAGAGAGCAGACTGATTTCAAAGACATTACACAAATTATAAAAAAAGAAAAAGATGGGCAGTTCATGTAGTAAGAAAAAAGGAATAACGGATGGAGAAAAAGGTAGACTGAATAGACTCCAAAAGTTTGTAAGCATAGCAGAAAAATGCCACACAGGGGATGGAGAGATGAGATAGAGAAGTTTAAAGGCGTAACGAGGCAGAGATTTGCTCATTCGAGGAATTCGTGGACAAGGTTGAGGTACGCATTTGTTCTGCAGTGGACTTGTAATGGCTGATTTCATGTATATATATATATATATATATATATATATATATATATATATATATATATATATATATATATATATATATATATATTGAAGTACCCACGCGGCGTTGTGAACCCGACACCACCACCCCAGGAAGAGAGAATGAGGGGGTGATACCCACCCCACAAGGAGATGACAGAGAGGCTGACTTACCTGACACACCGTCCAGGCAAGAGCAACATATCTCTCCCTTGACCCGACACCCCTCTTCCCCCCAGCCAGAACACCCGGCAGTGTACAGGAAAACTACACTACTCTCCAGCAGAGGGAACACTCGCCAAAATTGGGGTGGGACTTGCAGTGGCAAGATCCCAAGCAAACCTTCGGATGCCGAGTCCCCTGGATCGGCCTTCTATTTAACAGAGGACTCAGGAGGAGCCTCAAGGGTTGCTATCCCCCTACCCTGACTGAAGGAGGACACACTCCGCCAGACCTGTGGCTTGAGCTGAGAGTGTTCGCCCAACCTCTTCCTCCCAACATCACTGAGACAGGAATCTCTTCCCCAACAGAAAGAGGACACGCTCTGCCGGAGAGGTGGCATAGGCAGAGAGTTCGCCCAACCTCTTCCTCCCAACATCACTGGGAGAAGAATCCCTACCTCGAAGGTAGGAGGACACGCTCCACTGGAGCTGTGGCTTAGGCCGAGAGAGTTCTCCCGACCTCTTCCTCTCGATGTCACCAGCAGGGATGGATCTAGGGGGGGGGATGGGGGGATGCATCCCCCCCCACTGGCCATGCATCATTGAAATATCAGTATGTCAACATTGAAATATCAGTATGTCACGTCAAGTCTTTGGTTGAATCAGCGAATCAGATCCCCCCACCGAAAATTCCTGGATCCACCCCTGGTCACCAGGGCAGGAGTCCCAGGCCCTACGGCAGGAGTTGAGACTCCTCCGTGGTTTTTGCCAGGAGAGCCCGTCGGCTGCCTACTCCCAGACGCCAGGGCTGGTGGTGTCCAGAGGAGTCTCCCCCGACTCCTCTCACACCCTTGTCTCCCAGAGGAGCACAGGCAGTGTCCAACAGGGCTGCCTGATGGAGGGAACGTCCCTCAGACCTCCCCCGCACATCCCGGACTGGAGGTTCGGCGGGGACTCATGGGTTCGGCAAGGAGGGTCGGCCCTTGGCTGCTCTCCCCTCGCTAGTCCCCAAGCTCCTACAGAGAGAAACACCTCTTGCTCCGCCCAACCCTCCTGCTGCGGAGCGAGGCGCCCCTCTCCCCACCTCTCTCCTCGAGAGGGTGGGAACTGTTCCCCTACAAGAACCCCACCAGAGACCAGACCGGGCAAGATGTTCCCGAGGCCAGGTGTCCGGTCCTTGCAGCCCCGCCCTCCCTAGGTGCTGACAGACTCCACCAGGATGAGAGACCACAGTCCAGTCCTGATGGCCTCCTCCCGCAGACGAGACCGCAGTCCAGTCCTGATGGCCTCCTCCCGCAGACGAGACCGCAGTCCAGTCCTGATGGCCTCCTCCCACAGACGAGACCGCAGTCCAGTCCTGATGGCCTCCTCCCGCAGACGAGACCGCAGTCCAGCCCTGATGGCCTCCTCCCGCAGACGAGACCGCAGTCCAGTCCTGATGGCCTCCTCCCGCAGACGAGACCGCAGTCCAGTCCTGATAGCCTCCTCCCGCAGACGAGACCACAGTCCAGTCCTGATGGCCTCCTCCCGCAGATGAGACCGCAGTCCAGTCCTGATGGCCTCCTCCCGCAGACGAGACCGCAGTTCCCAGAGTCAGCAGGCCTCCCCAGATGCCTGCTGCAGCTGCCGGATCTCCCCCAGCGCAGGTGGCCGCAGTTCCTGCCAGACATGACTGCAGCTCAGCAAGGTACCGCCTTCCCTCCGGGTGACCTTAGGCCCGGGCTGCCCCATGTCCACCCCCCAGGACCCTGACGATGACTAAGGGCCCGCGCTGAGCGGCATGCCTCCTGGCCCTCTTCGGCCCTAGCCCAGAGAGCCCTGACTCGAGCCGGGCTGTCACAGCTAGGGAGCCGCCCAACACGCCACCCGCCAACTTCTCCACGACTAGTGGCGACCACACTGTCAACCTACCCCTGTGCTATACCCCGGACGGAGTAGGTCCTTTCGCCGCCTGTGGCCCATGCCCTCCACCCTGCCAGGACTGTGAGTACGAAACTCTAAGATGGCGTGTCCCCCCCCAGTGCTAGTGAACCCTACCCCCATGCCCCCCCTGTGTTGTTGTGTCCCCCAGTGTTCGTACACCCTACTCAGTGAACTAGCCCCTACCTATCCCCCTGGTGGACCTAGCGTTGTTCCCCTTTTGTATACGATTGTACTCATAACCGTACACGCTGAGTGTGTGCCACCCACCCACGGGTCGGCCTCAGATGTGAAAACCTCCCCCAGTGGTGTCCCCTCCCCACAGGACACTATATGTCAGTATAACCCTCCAGTGCACTCTTTCCTCCCCAGGTCCCCGACCCCTGTCTCCCCTCCCCCCCATGAACAGACCCACTCTAGAGTCACTCAAACCCCCCCCTCCCTTCTGCCCTGACCAGTGCAGGACGTCATATATTCTCATCCTATGTAAATGCATACATAACATAAGCTTAGGTAGGATATCGTCCATGTAACGCGGATGTATTGTACTAGCTAGAAATTTATGTATGTCACCCGACCACCTAGATTTCAGGGCTTGAGTATATATTATCGTCCATGTCATGCGCATGTCATATTGGGTATACTGTACTATATTGTCCGTGTGTGCTGAACATAACGTACCTGACATATTTGTGGGATAATGTCTGTGACACTGTGAGGACATCACTCTATATTGGGAAGGTGTAACTCCACATACCGGTCAGACTTGCTGAACTAGATGGAAACTGATTATTGTAAAACTTATTCCTCAGTTTTGCTCATAGAACTTGTGTGTGTTTGTCTTTTGGTAATATATAAGTGTGCCTTTTGACCAGTGGTGTTTTTGTTGACCTGGTCGGGAACAAAGAGCCCAGAACCGCACTGTACCTGAACCTGAAAAGCTAGGACTCAGAATATGCTGCTTAACACTGGTGGGTAGCAGTGCTTCTTGACCTGGCAATGAATGGCAAGGAACAGAAAATTTGCAAGCATGGCGGCCAAACCGCATGTACAACTTCCTAAGTTCAACTCCGAACTTTACGACATACACACGTATATGTCTATGATCAAAGCTATACTAGACATAAGTTTTGACAATGACCAAGAAAAGATAACAGTCACACTTTCCCACCTTGGAAAGATTGTCTCAAGTATAACCACTAAAATAGTCCCGGAGTTGAAATAGGACCAATTTTATCAAATCGTGACCCAAGCTGTCACACCCTCGTTAGGGAAGGTCATTGCCTTCTCCCAGCTGGATGCACTCACATATGATGGGAATTTAGACGACACCCTTATTCAAACACAATGCCTCGTTGCCACCGCCTACCCAGAGGCAGACTTACAAACCCGGGACCAACATGTGTTTAATACCTTGCTACGGATACTCCCCAGCATGGTCAGGGAACACTTTACCATCTACAACCTGACTGGGGATATCGACAGGGATATCCAGTTGGTGAGGTGCCTGCTCGCTGCCTGCACCACTCCCCAACAAATAGGGGCAGTAAGCAGAGTCCCCACCTGCACCTGCCCCGTAACAAGTCTTGGACGCCCACCCAAAACCCGCTGCCCCAGGAACTGCCAGCCCTACCACGAGCCGTCGCCACTAAAAAGCAACCCACTCCCAGGGAAATGTCCAACCTCATCTCCATCAATCCCTGGGAGTTCACCGCATGCAGCCACCACTGCCCCATACACGACATTCAAGAACAATTGAAAGCCGCCCGGTGGAGGGTTGCGAACCAGGGGCGCTGCAAGGTATCGGCTAACGAGGATGGCCCACCAGATGAACCTTTCCCTCCCACCGATGCCCCGGACACTGAAGAGGCCGACATAGGTGGCAAGGGGGAAGGCGCCTCCCCTGAACTGGATTTTTAGGATGCCGCTGCACCTCCCCACGGTGGCGGGGTCCACCCCGCACAAGTACCACCCGCCAGTCTACGATAAGGCCACAGTGAATGGGGTGAAGGCTCAACTGTTGGTTGACATGGGAGCAGCCATGTCTTGCCTATACCATCACTTCTACTCCTGTCATGCCAGAGCTTTCGGCCCTCTCCTCCCCACCTCAGCCCACCTCGTGGACGTGGGGGACAGCCCCCTGACTATCCTTGGGGAGACACGGGCCCTCCGTGTCCAGACACATCAGAAAGCAACTGCCCAACATCAGTTCATTATACAGTAATCCCTCCACTATCCGATGTAATAGAGCCAAAGGCATGTCCGGAAAGTGGTCCCATCCGGATAGTGGGGCTCTGACCGCTGGACTTTGAAAGCCACCTAAATAACTCCTTACCAGGCACGCATAGCACTTATTTAAACCTATTTAAGACCCTATTCACATCAATAATTGACATAACGCATGAAATAAATGAAGAGGAACCAGAGAATGAGGAATTAGAAGTGAGTACGGAATATACTTAGGCCTAGCAGCATACAGGGTACTGTACTGTACTTACAGCACATCTGTGGCCACCTCCACTAACTCTCTAAGGCTCTGGTAGCTGTGAAAATGCTCTTGAAACACATACAGTAATCCAGTGTTGTGCTACACTTAATTCTTTGCACTGTGAGTTATAATTGTTTAACACTGCACATTCTTAACTGAACCACACCAGTTTGAACTGCCAGTTTCAACCGCCACTCTGCACTCCACACGCACTAAACAGTTAATCCTTTGCACTCTTAATTCTGATTTCATATTACTGCTCAACACTGTAAATTCCCATGTGGTCTAATGGCGAGGTACTGCAGTTTGTTCATTGTTTATTCACAAAAAACGAGCACGTGCGGCATCAATTACAATGGACGTCTTCCCTGAACGAAGGTTAGGCAGTAACTGGGAACAGGGTTGCCAGATCTGAACTCGGCCACATTACCAAACTCCTCAATTTTCATTACCAAATTCTTAAAGGAAGCATTTATTCTTCACTAATTCTATATACAAGTGGAAATGCATGTAACCACTTTACTTATAATTAACAGAATGTTGATTGTTTTCATGCTATGTTGGCTAGCAGATTAATCAGAGAGAGCAGACAATCCACCGTCTCCATCCTGTGTATCCTCATACATGTGAAAAATCCGCTTGGTATTGTATTATTCTGATTCATTACCAAACGAATTTTTCATTACCAAATTGGCCCACAATTGGTAATGAAAAATACCAAATGGCAACCCTGACAGGGGAGGGGGAAGGGAGAAGGAAGGAAGGGGTGAAGGGTCCGTGGTGTAACAGCTGTTTGGTGCCATGCGGCAGTTTCAAATTACAGGTGGGAAAAAATCGAATTTTAGTGGGATTATTTTCTTTTTTTGGCCATTTTTGGGTTCTGAAGGTCCAGGCCCACAATGTCCGGTAAGTGGGGTGTCCAGAAAGTGGGCATCCAGAAAGTACAGGGATTACTGTATTTGCTCCACTTGCCGTGCCTATGATGGTTACTTGGGGTTGGATCTGTTGCAGAAACTCCGGGACAACATTGACTGCCACAGAAGGCGGTTGCACTTCAACAAGTCACCAGATCCACCCCCTCAACCTCTCTGCACGTGCCACACCGCAACACCCCCCCCTCCTCTGCCCCCTTCCATCCCCCCCTTCCCCCCTCGGTCCTGCCCCTGCCCCACCTCCCACCTTCCCAGCTACGCTCTCCTCCACCGTCACTATTCCTCCCCACCATGACACCTTGCTCCCCTTGCACCAACCTGCCGGCACCCATGTAGTATTTTCCCCACCTGCACCGGCGGGCACCAGTGCCTCCTGCCTTCTCTCCCCCACCTTCCTCCCCCCATACCTTGCCGAGGTCTGTGTGGCTAACCTCTCCACCTCACCCCTCACCCTCCCTAAGAGCCTAATAGTGGGTGAGCTGGAGGAAGCCAAACCCTGCACAACTCCCTTCCCCCCACCTCCCCAGCTCTGTCCCCACTTCTCAACCATCTCTTCCCACCCTAAACATCCACTGTGTGCATTGCACATCCACACTGTGCACTGTGCAGTCCCCTTTTGTCTAAGACACCCAATGCAAAGAAAGCAATATAAGCACAGATTAGAATCTGCACAGATAACCCTGAGTTAATGGTCACTACTCTTACTTTCGACTTGTGATGGGCTGTGGATCACTGAGGGTCCCTGTTAGTCAAGTGACCACCATCAGGATTTTTTTAATGTACCAGGGGTCACTGCTTCAGGAGGAAACTTGTGTACTTATCCCACATGGGAGAGTTCCTTGTCTCAGTGGAGTGAACGGAACTAGGGCCTGATTGACTGCTGCCTACCTTAAAAGCACCAGGCAAGGCTGCCGCACCACCCCTAAACATCCACACTGTGCAGTGTGTAGTTTTCACGTTATGTCCACAGACTTCCCCTTAACTCAATATACTGGTTTATAATGTCATGCTGTAACTATCAGTTTATTTGATTACTTTCTCTTTCAGGTTACTGAAACGGGTAGCTTATAGACAAAGTATTATAGAATGTGACTTTTCCTTTCCAATATTTCCTATGAAATTTCCATGTCAGTTTTTCCATGCTACATGGTGGTTTTTCTCACTTTTTCCTGGAGGGTTTGGTGGTGCGGGGAGCCTTCTTGCTTTACCATCCTTATCCTTCAGCATGTAGAGGTAGATCGTCCTTGTAACAAGCAGCCTCGAAAGGACCATAAGGTCTGTTGCTGTTTGCTTTCCTATGTAATCCTATGTAATCCACAACAAACCACCGATCTGCAACTACTTCTCCTGGACTTTCAGGATATATCGTCGGGACTCACGGACATCGGCCACACCACCATCCTGTCCCACAAGACACACATGATGGACCCTCCCATTCGGGAACCTGCACACCGGAAGAATCCCATGCAATGGGCGGAAGAAGACTAGCAGGTCCAGGCCATGTTAGATGCTGGCGTAATATCTCCATCAACCTGCCCGTGGTCCTCTCCTATCGTCTTCGTCAAGAAG
Organism: Coenobita brevimanus; assembly: GCF_032717465.1. Classification (NCBI taxonomy): domain Eukaryota; kingdom Metazoa; phylum Arthropoda; class Malacostraca; order Decapoda; family Coenobitidae; genus Coenobita; species Coenobita brevimanus. Next base: position 30,362,367 of record NC_137037.1, read on the forward strand.
AAAGACAGGATGCTGCGGTTTTGCATGGATTACCATCCCCTAAACGATGTCAAAACCAAGGATGCCACTTCCCTACCGAGACTTGACGATTCCCTGGACTCCCTGTACGGGGCCTCCTGGTTCCCCACATTGGACCTACAGTCAGGCTACTGGCAGGTCCCCATTCACCCAGAAGATTGAGGAAAGACCGCTTTCTCCACCAGCAACAGGATGCACTACGAATTTAATGTGCTCCCCTTCAGCCTCTGCAACACCCCCGCTACATTTTCCCGCCTGATGGAGTCTGTACTCAGCAGCCTTACTTGGGAGATTTGCCTTGCCTACCTCAATGATGTCACTATCTTTAGTAGGAACTGGGCCGACTAGCTTCACCACCTACGTCAGGTCTTCTCCAGGATATGCCAAGCTGGACTCAAGCTCCTCCCGTCCAAGTGAGTTCTGGCTCAGAGATCGGTCGCCTTCCTGGGGCATGTCATATCGAAGGAAGGCATCGCACCCGACCCTGAAAAACTCAAGGCTATAGCTGAACTCCCCCTGCCGCAGAAGGTGCATAAGATCCGCACATTCATAGGCTTCGCCTCCTATTACCGGCGCTTTGTGAAAGGGTTTGCAACCATCGCCAAGCCGTGCATGACCTCACCAAGAAGGAGGAACCATTTACCTGGATAGAAGATCGTCTCCAAGCCTTCCGAACACTCAAGGACAAGCTCATCACGGTCCCCATAGTGGCATTCCCCAATTACACTATACCATTCCACCTGTACATCGACGTCTCTCTGGTGGCCATCAGCACTGTACTAGCCCAGGTACAAGACAGCAGGGAACATATCATCGCCTGCGCCAGCTGCACCCTTAACCAGGCAGAATGTAACTATGCGGCCACGAAATGGGAGTGCCTCGGTATCATCTGGGCACTCGAATACTTCCACACTTACCTGGCGGGTACCCACGTTACCATCATCACAGATCATCAGTCCCTCCAATGGCTCTAGCAATCTGACACCAAGAATGCGCAGATGATCCGCTGGAGGGAGACCTTAAAAGAATTCAACTTTGATATATCATACCAGCCCAGCAAAGTCCACACAAATGCTGAAGTCCTCTCTAGACTCCCTGTGAACGCCATCCAGGCTACACCCATCCTCATGCAACATTGGCAGGCCAAGGACTGCTCTGATTGGATGCCCACCCATCTATTTTCCAAGTTACAATGACGTGGCGACCTATTATACACCCACTCCAGCCACATAGCTCTCAACCCCGATGCCGCCCCAGACACCCTCTCCATGCTGACAACGGGATACACCTCAGCACGAGAAAATTGCAGCAGACCTTCAATGACACCATCTGGGCCCCGCACCCCTCCAATCTCATGCAACAAGTTGTACAGGCCTGTCGAGCATGCTCCTTCGGGAAAGACGCCACTCGCACACTGGGCCCCTCTGGCCACCTCATGGCCAGTAAACCATGGCAACTACTATCAGTTGATGTCGTCAGCCCCCTTCCACCTAAATTGGGCTACCACTACATCATTATGTTTGTAGACACCTATTCTAAGTTCCTAATAGCATGCCTGGCAAAAGAACACCGGGCCCTTGCCATCGCACACGCCCTGACTTGCCATGTGTTCCCACACTTCAGCATCCCCCACGCCCTCCACTCCGATAATGCGCCCGAATTCACAGGAAAAGTTTGCACGGATCTATGTGCCGTTTTTGGTTATAATATCTCCCACTCCTCCCCATTCTGGCTGCAAGGGAATGGCATCTGCAAGCGTAGCCACCGCACTCTGCTCGATCAAGTGCGGACCAGGATTCAAGCCACACAGAGTGACAACTGGCCAGCACACATCAAAATAATACAATGGAGCTTGAACACCTGCCCACGTGAGGATGGCATCACACCACACGAGTGGGTATTCGGTGATCCACCCCTACTGCTCCCCCTCCGCCGTCACCTACAAGCCCCTGCAAACCCAACCTCATCCGACCCCCTGCTCCATCTCAAATGAAAACTCCAACGCCTACAAGCCACACAAGACCTAGCCCCCGATGCTACACCAGCCAGCCTGTACAAACCGGGTGGTCTCATCATGGTCGCCACCCTACCTACCCCACACAAGCTTGCCCCTCATTATACCGGCCCCTACGAGAGAGCAAGTATCCCCAACCCCTTCCAAGTCACTATCAATTACCACCACACCACCCGCACCTACATGCGTCGCTCTCCAGCACCAAACACACCACCCCTTCAACGAAACAGCCCACCGGCCCTGCCTCCCGCCTCCCCCCAGTGCCGGAAAATTCCTATGCCTGCTACCTCTCCCCTTCCTTCTCCTCCACCAACACCCCCACCATGTCCATCACCCCCACTCCAGCCACCACTCCCCCTTCACTCACACCTGGCCCTCCAACATCCTCCTCCTCCCTGCCTTCCACCCCCTCCCCACCCACCCCTCGGGCCCCACACCCTCTCCCAACACATCTTCACCACCTTCGTCCCCTCCAACCGCAGTCACCCACCACCCTCCAAACCCCACCCCCACCCCTGCCCGCACCACCCATGCCCCCGCATCACCTCAACACCCCTCATCACAGCAGCCACCCTCTATGCCACCTTCACCCTCCACACCACCCGCACGCCCATCACCTGCCAACCCCTCCCCACCACCCCCACCAGATCCGGCCACCTATCCCGCCCACACGCCTGCTACACCCACACGCCCTCCCCACCCTCCACCCCCACCTCTAACACCACCCCCCTAATCCCCAAATCACGCCACTCACCAGAGAATATCCCAATTGCCCGCCCCACTAAGCCAATTACCCCAAGATGCCCACATAGAAGCACGACAACATCCTCCCTCTCCAGTCTCCAGCCAGACTTCCTCCAGCACGCCCCATCACCACCACCAGAGATGAAGATCATGCTCTTGATCTGGACCCCACCTCATGGGCACAGGCATCGCATCCACGGCACCAACCAGCTCCTCCACCTCCTGTGGCAGACACCTACACCTTCAATCTCGCACCGTGCTTTACTCCACGTATCTTCAACTCAACCCGTGGACCACCCACTGGTCCAACTTCCGCAACCACTTCATACTGCACCGCCACCACCAACACTTTCCAACTCTAGCCACGGGGATGTGACTTTTACCCCCACGACGGTGGTGAAATACTCGCGCAATGGGGTGAACCTGACACCACCACCCCACGAGGAGAGTATGAGGGGGTTTTACCCACCCCACAAGGAGATGACAGAGAGGCTGACTTACATGACACACCATCCAGGCAAGAGCGACATATCTCTCCCATGACCCGACGCCCCTCTTCCCCGCAGCCAGACCACCTGGCAGTGTACAAGATAAGTACACTGCTCTCCAGCAGAGGGCACACTCACCAGAATTGGGGTGGGACTTGCATTGGCAAGATCCTAAGCAAACCCTCGGACGCCGAGTCCCCTAGATCAGCCTCCTATTTAACAGAGGACTCAGGAGGAGCCTCAAGGGTTGCTATCCCCCTACCCCGACGGAAGGAGAACACACTCCGCTGGAGCTGTGGCTTAAGCCGAGAGAGTTCGCCTGACCTCTTCCTTCCGACGTCACTGGGACAGGAATCCCTACCCCAACGGAAGGAGGAAACACTCTGCCAGAGCTGTGGCTTAGGCCGAGAGAGTTAGCCCGACCTCTTCCAACCTCACCAGGGCAGGAGTCCCAGGCCCTATGGCAGGAGTGCAGACTCCACCAGAGCTGTGGCTTTTGCCAGGAGAGTCCGTCAGGTGCCTACTCCCAGCCGCCAGGGCTGGCATTGTCCAGAGGAGTCTTCCCCGACTCCTCTCCCACCCCTGTCTCCCGTAGGATCACAGGCAGTGCCCAACAGGGCTGCCTGGCAGAGGGAATGTCCCCCAGACCTCCCTTGCACACCCCAGACCGGAGTTTTGGCAGGGCCTCACGGGCCCGCCAAGTAGGAGAGTCGGCCCTCTTCTGCTCTCCCCCTGCTAATCCCCAAGCTCCTACAGAGGGAAACACCTCTTTCTCTGCCCACCCCTCCTGCGGCGGAGTGAGTTGCCCCTCTCCTCACCTCTCTCCTCTAGAGGGTGGGATCTGCTCCACTACAGGAACCCCACCAGAGACCAGACCGGGCAAGACGTCCCCGAAGCCAGGTGTCAGGTCCTTGCAGCCCCGCCCTTCCCAGGTGTTGACGGATTCTGCCAGGATGAGAGACCGCAGTCCAGTCCTGATGGCCTCCTCTCGCAGAGGAGACCACAGTTCGCAGAGTCAGCGGGCCTCCCCAGATGCCTGCTGCAGCAGCTGGACCTCCCCCGGTGCAGGTGGTCGCAGTTCCTGCCAGACGTGATGGCAGCTCAGCCAGGGCACCACCCTCTTCCCAGCCGACCCGAGGCCCAGGCCGCCCCAGGTCCGCCCCCAGGACCCTGACAATGACTAAGGGCCAGTGCAAAGCAGCACGCCTCCTGGCCTTCTTCGGCCCTAGCCCAGAGAGCCCCGACTCCAGCCGGGCTGTCGCAGCTAGGAAGCCGCCCACCATGCCACCCACCAATTTTTCCAGGACTAGTGGCAACCACACCGACAACCTACTCCTGTGCGATACCCCAAACGGCCCACCCCCTACGCCCAGCCGCCACCTGAGGTTCCCGGCGTAGGCCCTCTTGCCGCCCGTGGCCCATGCCCTCCACCCCGCCAGGACTGTGAGTACGAAACTCTAAGATTGTGTGTCCCCTCCCCCCCAGTGCCAGTGAACCCTACCCCTGTGCCCCTCCTGTGTTGTTGTGTCCCCCAGTGTTAGTACACCCTCCCCCAGTGAACTAGCCCCTACTTATCCCCCTGGTGGACCTAGTGTTGTTCCCCTTTTATATTCGATTGTACTCATAACCATACGCGGAGTGTGTGGCGCCCACCCACTGGTCGGCATCAGATGTGAAAACCTCCCCCAGTGTTGCCCCCTCCCCACAGGACACTATATGTCAGTATAACCCCCCAGTGCACTCTCTCCCCTCCAGGCCCCAGATCCCTGTCTCCCCTCCCCCCTATGAACAGACCCACCCTAGACTCACTCAAACACCCCCTCCCCCTCCCTGACCAGTGCAGGACATCATATATTCTCGTCCTATGTAAATGCATACATAATATAAGCTTAGCTAGGATATCGTCTATGTCACGCGGATGTATTGTACTAGCTAGAAATTCGTTTATGTCACCTGACCACCTAGACTTCAGGGTTTGAGTATATATTATCGTCCATGTCACGTGCATGTCATATTGGGTATACTGTCCGTGTGTGCTGAACGTAACGTACCTGACATATCTGTGGGATAATGTCTGTGACACTGTGAGGACACCACTCTATATTGGGAAGCCGCCCACCACGCCACCCACCAACTCCACCAGGCCTAGTGGCAACCACGCCGACAACCTACTCCTGTGCTATACCCCAGACGGCCCACCCCCTACGCCCAGCCGTCACCTGAGGTTCCCGGCGTAGGCCCTCTTGCCGCCCGTGGCCCATGCCCTCCACCCCGCCAGGACTGTGAGTACGAAACTCTAAGATTGTGTGTCCTTTACCCCCCAGTGCCAGAGAGTATACTGGTCAGACTTACTGAACTAGGTGGCAAGTTATTATTGTAAAACCTATTTCGAGCCATTGTAAGTTCCTCAGGTTTGCTCATAGAACTTGTGTGTGTTCGTCTTTTGGTTATATAATAAGTGTGCCTTTTGACCAGTGGCGTTTGTGTTTTCCTCCCTTGCCTCTACTGACCCGGTCGGGAACAAAGAACCCAGAACTGCACCGTACCTGAACCTGAGAAGTCGGGACTCAGAATACGCTGCATAACAATGTATATATATATATATATATATATATATATATATATATATATATATATATATATATATATATATAGATAGATAGATAGATAGATAGATAACTGAGGAACCGGAGGGATAAATACGATGGAGAGTGGAGAACAGGAAAGACACAAGAGAGACCGGGAGGAAGGGATGAGGAAACGAGTAATGTGTGGAACATATTATTATGCAGAAGTAATAGGAAAAGGATCACCTGGTAGAACACAAACATCGTGGAGAAGTTAGGGTCTTTATTTGCTGACGTTTCGGAAATTGCTTATTCCATCATCAGACCACAATCTACAATCGAGAAATATACACAGATGGGATTTTTACATCTCATAACGATCAAAACAAAATTAAATACATGATGTTTATTGACAGACAGACAGACAGACAGAATAAACGGTAAAACAAAAACAAAAAGAGAGGTGAATGAAGAAAGAGAATTGATGAAGTCGTAAAGGAAATATGAATGCATTTAAACGAAATAGACTCACACCGGGAAAGGAAATATCAACGATTAGGAAGTGCGAGAAAGAAAACGATTGTAAACAGAGTTAGGATGACTAACACCTAAACCTCATTCCGGCTACACCCGAAGGGGTCATCTTCCCACAGTCCTACTTTCCCGTATGGGCATAATATTTTCATCCCATTTAACAATTTTCCTGACTGGATCTATTTCTACCTTGGACCCATCTCTTCTTATCGACCTATTTTCTCCTTTGAACGTATTTTCCCTTCATAGACCCACTTTCCTCGAAGATCTTATTTCCACATTGACCGATTTTTCCCCATGAACTAACCATCTTTTATGGGCCTGTTTCTCCCAAGGATTTCCTTTTTACCTCACGAACTTTTTTTTTTTATGAATGAGCACATTTTTAATTATTGGCATTTCTCCCACGAACTTCTTTTCCCCATAGAACATTTTTTTTTTCCCTATGAGATTTGCTTTCCACTATGGACCTATTTCCCAACATGGACCTTTTTTCCTTCCACTGACCTGTGGTCCCAGTGGATCTACTTTCTCCAGAGCTTTCTTCTCTTCATGGACCTATTTTCTCTGTGGAATTATTTTCCCCGTGAACCTATTTTCTCCCGATAAGCACTAATCAATCTCCACATGGACCGGTTTCATCACATTCCCACCGCTGCCACGAAATATCTCGTAGCTGTAGTCGAGTCGTTTCCACAGCGTTATGGGCTTGCAGTAGGGGAGAATTTTCAAGTTAGTCTTTTCGTTGATGGCAGGAGAAAGATAAAGATGATTCTTGGGTTCTGATTGCAGTTTATTCTAAAAAAGGAGATATCTTGACAAGAGCAGCGATGCGGGCAGGTTATGCTGGCTAGCCCTGTGCTCCTGCCTTTTCCAACGTACCTCTCCTGTCTCCTATCGCGTCCCATCCCTTCTAACCAAAATCCCCCGATTATGACTGGTTGGGTCACGTGTGTGGGCATGTGTATGAGTGTGATGATCTTCCATCAGGTGTGCTGTGTGACTTTCCATGACATCATATTGTGCTGTGTGCTACATTCCCCAGCTAGAATTTCCACTGCTTTCTCCTCCAGCTCTCTCGAATTTAGGCTCTACTTTCCTCAAGCCTCTATGTTACATATTAACAGCATGTTAATTCGTCTACTCTGTAGTGTGTTATATTTTAGAGCCTGTACAACATGGGTCGATTTACTTCGTGGATTTTTTTTTTTTTTTTTTTTACCCACTGGACTTAGGCCCATTTCCCTCAGTGACTTATCCCCCATGAACTTATTTTCCCACATGGACCTATTCTATCTTTAGAACCTTTAACCCAGAGACCTCTTCCCCACTGGATCCATTTTCCTCCCATCCATCCACCTATCCACCACATACCAACCTATACTCACCCAGTGTAGCAAGCCTGTCTCTCTCCTGGCTTGTCCTCCGGTGACAAGACACCCACCCACCCCCGAAAACGCCCATCCATCCACGCACCCTCAAAGTCCACACATCCCACCCACTTACCCAACCCACCCGATCACTTCATTCTGCTCACCAACCCTCTTATTCAACCCATTCCTCTCTATCCATCCAACCACCACTCCCCACCTCTCCACTTTACCCACTCACCCACAAATTTCTCCCATTCCACCCACACAACCCATCTATTTCACGCACCACTTCCATCCACCTAACCTATCCGCCCATCCTACCTATCTACCACACCCATCCACCCACCAACTTTTACACCCAGCCTCCAAACCACGACCACTACAACATGAGTTGCAAGTTTACACACACACACACACACACACACACACACACACACACACACACACACACACACACACAAAACCAAGGAAAGAAAGGACGTCACTGCCACGTCATTGTAATGACGTCATAAACATTCGTAACGTCATGCGCAGCTCTCCAGCTAGATGGATCCCATGTCGCGAACTTAGCTAAAGTGACACGGTATAATCAACAGAAATTCATTGAAATAACGGTTTTCTTGGTGGTTATACTTTGATAGAGTATTAAAATATATAACACACTGACATACCAGTAATGAAATAACACTGCTTTGGTTTGTAAGAATGAAAGAAGGACAATAAAACTGCAAGCCTTTCACGGACACAGTTGAAAGTCGAACCTCCTTAGAGCACCATTTTATACGAATTTAGCACCTTAGAAAGCATTTTCTTCCACACAATGTTAAATGTTCATTATTTTGAAGTACATGTATATTCAATGTTTTGTCATCAACAAACATCCAGTGGGACCAGCAAGAGTATCGCTATGTGCCAGTGATGCGTCATCAGAGGTTTTGCATATTAATAGCACCCACAGATGTAGTTATTAGGTCTCTGGGTAGATTCATGATAAGGTTGTGTGCATGGAATTCTTGGTGGATGATACAGTTTAATGTTTATGGGCATGATGATAACTTTGCATAAATTATGATTAGACTTAATCATATCTCGTCTAACCACATAATTTGTTGTTTTGACAGGAGGGTGATTTTTGTAAAAATCTGTGGTGTACTTATCCATCACGCCTGATTATTCATGATAGGTTGGGTTATATGTAATTTTTTATAGATGATGAAATACATTAGTGTTTACGAACATGAAGTCAATTTAGTATTACCTGACCTAACCAAATCATAATTGACCTAAACTTACCTAACCTTCAATCCATCAGGCAGAATGGTGACAGAATACAGTAATATATATATATATATATATATATATATATATATATATATATATATATATATATAAATTAATCTTAGGTATCGGTGTACTTACCCAGCAAACCTAATTATTCAGTGCAGCTCTTGCCAAACTCTTGTCATCTGTAACTGCTCACATGGGTTAACCATACACAAAGTCCACACAGCAATGGCACAACCTTCCTAAGATTTTTTTTTTTTTTTTTCTTATGCGAGGAAGAAGGAACCAAAGGCCATGAGCCCGCAGTAACAGTTCCCTCCAAGAGAAAAACAAAATACAATAGAGAGCCAAATTCAAGATCCGATCATTTTGAGATGCCTGGACACACTACGTTTGAAAGACTGGAGATCATAGGCAGAAGGAAATACAGACAGAGGGAGACAGTTCCAGAGCTGACCTGTTGCATAAATGAAAGACTGGGAGTAACGGTTAACTCTTGCATTAGAGAGTTGGACAGAAAAGGGATGAGAGGTTGCTGCCAGACGGGTGCTACGCGCCCGTCGTAGAGGTGGAGGAATGCAAGCAGACAGTTCAGAGGAGCAGTGACCATTAAAGTAGCGATAGAAAAGAGATAAAGATGCAACAGTGCGGCGAAGAGACAGAGGTTGAAGGGAGTCAGTAAGAGGAGGAGAGTTAATGAGACGAAAAGCCTTTGACTCCACCCTATTGAGAAGAGCTGTATGTGGGGAGCCTCCCCACACATGAGAGTTGTACTCCACACAGGGGCGGATAAAACCCCTGTATAGAGTCAACAATTGTGCAGGGGTAAAGAAAGAGCGGAGTCGGCTTAGCACACCCAATCTCTTGGAAGCAGATTTTACAAGAGATGTAATATGATCTTTCCAAGATAAGTCCCGAGTAAATGAAACCCCAAGCATGTTCAAGGATGATGCAGGATTAATCGGAATATTATTAAACATTAGTGGGTATACCTGTGGAAGATTTTGTCGGGTTGATAGGTGTAAGAACTGAGTCTTAGATGCATTAAAGACAACCATATTATTTTTACCCCAGTCAGAGATATGAGCCAAGTCAGACATTAGGTGTGCCATAGCCTCATCCCTTGTTTCTTGAAGTAACTGTTGAGATGGGCGTTGCGGGAACCGAATGGAAAGGTGAAGGGTGGAGTCATCAGCGTATGAGTGGATAGGGTTAGATGTACAGCTTAGAAGATCAATGATGAATAAAAGGAAGAGAGTTGGTGATAGGACAGAGCCCTGAGGAACACCACTGTTGATAGATCTAGGAGAAGAACGATGGCCGTCTACGACAGCAGCTATAGAACGACCAGAAAGGAAGCTAGCGATGAAGGCACAGATAGAAGGATAGAAACCGTAGGAGGGCAGTTTGGAAATTAAAGATTTATGCCAGACTCGATCGAAAGCCTTTGAGATGTCAAGTGCAATGGCAAAGCTTTCGCCAAAGTCCCGAAAGGAGGATGACCAGGAGTCTGAAAGGTAGGTGAGAAGATCGCCAGTGGAGCGTCCCTGACGGAACCCATACTGACGATCGGAAAGAAGGTTGTGATAGGAAAGATGCCTTAAAATTTTTTATTAAGAATTGACTCGAAAACTTTTGAAATACAGGACGTTAAAGCAATTGGACGATAGTTGGAGGGTTGGGAGTGGTCACCCTTCTTTGGGACTGGCTGAATGAGAGCAAACTTCCAGCAAGAAGGAAAGGTACAAGTTGACAGAGAAAGGCGAAATAGTTTGCCTAGGCAGGGTGTAAGCACAGAAGCACAGTTTTTGAGAACAACAGGAGGGACTCCATCAGGCCCATATGCCTTGTTAGTACTGAGGCCAGTAATGGCAGAAAATACATCAACTGAAGAAATTTTAATGTCAGCCATGAGGAAGTCAGAGGTGGGAAGTGAAGGAGGAACAGCACCGGAATCGTCTAAGGTGGAATTGGAGGAGAAAGTCTGTGCGAAGAGATCTGCTTTATCAGTAGAAGAAATAGCTACAGAACCATCAGAGTAGAAAAGAGGAGGGAAGGATGATAAGGTAAAGTTGTTAGAAAGATTTTTGGCAAGGTGACAGAAGGAGCGGGAAGAATTCGAGTTGGAGAGTTGAGAGCATTTAGTATGGATGAAATTATTTTTAGTAGAGCGAAGAACAGACTTAGCACGATTCCGGGCAGAAACGTAAAGATGATGTGATTCAGGGGTGGGTTGACTCCGGTACCTTTTGTAGGCCTTCTCCTTGTTGCGGACAGCATTAGAACAAGCGTGATTAAACCAAGGCTTTCTTGCGTTAGTCAAAGGACATAAGTCCTTAAAATCAGCACAAATCATTTGTAGGAAGTACATTCACCGTGTTTCCATTGCTACTGGTGTGCCATTCTTTGCTTATGTAATAAGTAGTGTAATTAAATCCCCAACGAAAATTCAGTTAGGATGTTAATACAAAATAATCTGGATACTGAAATAAATTTATCCAGTTATAAATTCTGAATATTATACAAACTGTTCACAAAACACAGTAAAGTACTAAAAATAAGTTTCATGTAATATCTGAGGTTTCATAACATAAATGTACATACATACTACACAACCATACAACCGCACTGTAATATATATAGTGAATTCTCCCTCAGACTAGTCAGTCTCTGTGTAACTACAATATATAATCAGAAAACAATTGCACGTATTCTACATGGTTCTCAGTAAAACCAATAAAAGAAAGCTTATAATCACTTTATCCTCACTCAAACTTAAGTCAATCTGCACATCTACCATACGTATCACAGAATAATTGCACATATTATGAAGCTACCAGTTACCTTATCATAATCACAAAACACCCGCCTTGTAGCTAATAAAATGAAATATTTGACACTAATGGTCACTGGTCTTCTGAACTGTCTATTATTATACAAATACCAGGTACCTCAGCATAATCACAAAACACCTGTTTTATAGCCAATAAAATGAAATATTTGGCATAATGGTCACTGCTCTTCTGAACTGTCTGCTTCCATCCCTCCTCCTTTACGCCTGACTCAGAGCACTCCTGGCAACACAGTTTCACCACTTTTCTGTCCAGCTCTCTAATGCAAGAGTTAACCGATTTAATCCTGCATGCATACAACTGGTCAACTCTGAAACTGTCTTCCTCAGTCTGTATTTCCCTTTTCCTTTGACCTCCAATCCTTTAAAAGCAACAAGATACAAACCAAAGTTTGCCCACAACACAGTGGGAGTCACATTCTCTCTCAACAACCATCACTTTGCTGTTATCTACATTCATTTTCAAGGCACGACACTCACAGACATCTACAAAACTCTGCATTGTAGGCAGGTATCAAAGGCACAATACAGTACAGTGGTCTTATAGGTATTACACTTATACAGGGTGTCCAAAAAGCTACTGTGCAGTGAGAAATTTGTTCCGACATTATAGTTATACATACGGTATTGCACACTATGGAGGAGCAATTACCCAACACATCGAACAGGTAACTCCCGCCACCCTTCAGAATGTGTTCGACAATATGCAGCGTCATATTCAGACATGTCTCCAGGCCTCTGGCAGACACTTCCAGAATTTGCTGTGGGAGAAACTCCAATATTTATTGCAAAATTTCATTTGTATTAAAACTTTACTTAAACCTTTTCCACTGAACAGTAACTTCTCGGACACCCTACTGTATATTTAGCACATAGAATAGCTCATAAATCATAGCATAACACAGTATCCTTATAGCTGTTAAAATGTATGCCCATTAGGGAATAAGCCAAAAATATAATGTAGTTGGAATGTATAAAAAATCACATAATAGTAATCATGTCTGAGTATCACATTAGACTAGCTGCATATAGAAATCACAGTCAAGTAGGTCTACATCACATAATCATTGAATAATCTATATTCTAACACTATTATATCACACATTAAAGAGCACCAACTACAATCATATCACACTATATAGAGCACCTAGTCATTTGGACAAAGCCACAGCCTTTACAGCAGAAATCTTTAATTCAATTTTTTTTTTTCATTTTCTTTGACATCATACATTGGTTTTCCTTCAGTTTATGGTTTAGATGCCTAATCTGAAAGTAAATTCTGCAGCAAACATAGTATACAGCCACTTCCATGGGAATAGCAGAGTTTATCTTAGCTAGTTGCAAAACTTTCTCTATGGCTGCCTTCCCTTCTTGTAAGGATGTTCCATGATAGACTCTAAAACTCCATTCAAGGTCTAGAAATGTGCTGCGATAATCTGGCTTCATAAGTTTCAAACCACCCCTATTTATATATGCATCCCAACTCGAGATATTATTATTATCCTGTAAAACATTTCATAATTCTAGATATTTGGACTGGAATTTTGAACAACAAAGCCAAGAATATGATCAATTGCTTCTGTCTCTGGGAATGTTAATTCAAGTTCAGCAGTTTGATCTTCAGTTTCCTCTAAAGAAACACCCAATTCATGTGTAAATACGCCAGATGTTAAAGAAGGAACTTCTTCTGGGAGTTTACCAAGGTCAGATTCATCATGGTTGTATCCTGAAATTTCCTGAATTCCATCAGCAATCATGGGTGTAGATTCAGCCTCAGAAGTGTTTGTATTGGAGGACAAAACTGCCTTATCTTTTCCCATGATATAGAATTTCATCCGATGCTGGAAAGATAGTGCAGTAGGATGGTCATAACAGCGTCCCATCTGGTGGATGATGCTGAAAAAGTGCTCCAAGATGTCCTGATTTAGTCTCCTTGTGAGAATATAGGTGACATTAAATTGCTCTTGAAGGGAATGATACAGTGTTTCTAGTGACTTTGAACATATTACTATTCCCTTTTGGAATGGAGGGTACTTTCCTGACACTCAAAGAGACTTGATGAGTGTTACAGTCTCATTAATTATCTTCATCTGTTTGTCACTTTTCTGGAAAGAGTGTCTTTTACCAGCTAGATCTAGCTTGGTGCTGCTATTAAAAACATCAGACCAATCATTTATTAACTGAATGAAATCTGAGGTTTCTAACAAATTTTCACTAACAATTTTACCATGTTCTCCAAGAAACTTTAAAGCTTTTGAGACAGTTCCACTCAGTAATTGGACAGCAAACTTTACCCTCTGTCTCTGAGGTCCGTTCACAGTCAGGTGATGGGCAGTTAATTTTGGAGCCAATTTCAAATTTCCATTGTCAATCACAGCTAGTTTCATAACTGGATCAATACTGATTACTTTCTCACTGTGGACATTATAAAATCCATGATCTAGAACGTCGTTGCGTACAAGTTTAATGAGGTGTAGAACATCAAGAAATACATGGATGTTCCTACTCTTATCAAAAGGGTTTGGGAAAGTGTTCTGATTTTCACTGTTTCCTATTTGGTTCAACAGGCGGAAGTTTGAGCCACCCATGTCACAAACTGTAGCATGAACTTCGTAACCAGTTTCCTCCACAGCTTTTATAATTGTCTTTAGCAGATCATTGGTCATTTTTGTATCATACCTGTAATATCCTAGTTGTTTCCAGCATCCTATGATCCCTGTAACCATAACTACTTGCACATAACTGTGTGGCGACATAAAAGTTTCATCACTGCATCATAATTCCCATGACTTTGTTACCTTCATCTCATCAAATGATATAATACAGGCACGTTCTGCTTTGGTCATAGTTTCACCCTTTCTCTTCATTAAGTTTAAAATTAGTCAGTAAGCCCTCTTGGAAAGTGTGTCCTTTAGTCCACGTTTATAAGGTTGATACACTAGGGAATGTATGCCAAGCATCATCACTTTGCACTTAACTCCCACACATACGAAATCTTTCAACCCATTAATGTGACATTCTGTCTGCCTGCTAACAATCTCTCCATCAAGTCAGACAACTTACGCATGTTGGATTTTCTTGATTGAGAATAATTTTGTTATCAAACAGTTTTCTTTGGCCTTTATTGGGTACAACCTATCTTTGTGTTTCTCCCAGTGACAATTTCTCTTATTGGACTTTTTGTTACTATTTGGGTAGTTCACTGCTGTGTTAAACGAATGGACATAAGACTGCATGTGATCCGAACTGAGATCAGATAAGTGCAGCACCCACAGGACCTTAAAACTGGCAGTGGTCAGTGACAGTGTGAATGCTGAAGGTGTACAATTCATGTAACTTGGTCCTAAATGAGTGATAATTGCAAACAAACAAAAGATGCCAATTCAGAATAGTAAATGGAATTTAAGTAATATGATGATAAAAGGATATTAAATGAACCAGTTGTAAGCAAAAAGTGTAAGAAAGGAAAAACGTAAATGGTGATATTGAAATAAAGAGCGAATAACGGTGAATAACATAAAGTAGATATCAGAAAAGAATAACAAGAGTGTAGACGTTATTTAGTACCTAGAAAACATCACTCCTACGGACGGTTCTTGTGAAATCAACTCGTGTGTAACCAACTAATATATGTTCATTATCCCATGTATCATTATTGTTTTCAGTACTAGTAATGTTAAATGGACTTCAACTGTGAACTGGTGAAGAATTCTAGACTATATTGTTTCTTGAAATATGATTATTATCATATGCTCCTTGAATTATAATTTGTGATTAATTACCCTCCAATTTTTGCATCCATCAACAATTGTACCTTTTTATTCAACTTTAATATGGTCATGTATTATAAATACTGTATTTTCTTTTTCTTGTTCGATCCAGCCACTTGCACAGCAGCATTCAGTGAGAAGCTTACTATATTCTATAACCCATGACACCCTCACTATATTACTCAGTTATGTCTCCAACCGCGGTATAATTAAACCTCATATATATAAATTTCCCCCATTGTGTCACGAGACACAATTATTCTCTTCCGGAAGGGAAAATTGTAACCACTTATAAATCACTTGTAAGTAGTATGTAAGTGTGTTGAAGGGCTACGTGACCTTTTTCCCTTAGTTGAGGTCAAACCACAACTTTGAATTCTGCTTACATAGTGTATTCTTCTTCAAATGAGGTATGCGCGCCAGCCTCTGCAGTCCAGATTCCCAGGAGGCGTGGTGGAGGTGACATATGTGCAGTACTCGTGTAAATATCTATCTATCTATCTATTGCCAGACGCCTCAATCCCGTTTGGGATGGCAACAAACAAGTCGCCTCCAAGTGGCCCTGTCTCCCGCCATTTCACTGCCCTGCTCCCAACTCACACCCCCCTCTTCATATACCTCTCCACTCCATCCCTCCATCTCATCCTCGGCCTCCCCCTCCCTCTTCCCCCCTCCACCTCACTCACATACACTCTCTTCGTCAGTCTTTCACCCTTCATCCTCTCCACATGGCCAAACCACCTCAGTGTGTTCCTCATAACGCTTCCTATCACATCCACATCCACACCACAACGCTCCTTTATATCCTCATTCGTCAGCCTGTCTCTCCATGTGACTCCACAGGCTCCTCTTAAATAACTCATTTCCACTGCTCTCACTCTTGACTTCTGTCCTTCCAGCAACGTCCAAGCTTCACTTCCATACGTTAGAGTTGGTATCACAATACTGTCATGTAGTAATTTTTTCACATCCATGCTCACTTCCCTGTTTCTTATCACTGCTTTCAAAGAACCAGCAACCTTTCTTTCCCTGCTGTACCCTTTCAAGCACTTCACCCTCCAAACCTCCATCCTTACTCATCACACTACCCAAGTACTTAAACGTACTCACATTTTCCAATTCCTCACCATCCAACCTCGCTGTACATTCACTGACTTCACCTCTCTCAAAGACCATCACTTTACTCTTCCCTACATTCACCTTTAGATTCCGTTTCTTACACACTCTCCCAAACTCATCCACCAAGCCTTGCAGCTCCCCTTCGTCTTCACTCAACAACACAGTATCATCTGCAAACAACAGTACAGGGAGTTTCCAAACACTATCCTCTCTCACCAGGGCCACTCCAACACCCACTACCCTACCTTGTACCTCTTTTATTACCCCATCCATGTACATATTGAACAACCATGGAGACATGACACATCCCTGTTTCAACCCAACTTTCAAAGAGAAAAATTCACTTAGTTCACCATCCACACGCACTGCAGCCTTCGCACCATCGTACATACTCTTCATAGCATTCAACAACTTCCCATCTACTCCATATATTCTTAACACTTTCCACAATCCTTGTCTATCCACCCTTGAATGGACGTTGGATTTTAGCTCAGCGGGATGTGAGAGGGATAACTATATATATATATATATATATATATATATATATATATATATATATATATATATATATATATATATATATATATATATATATATATATATATATATATATATATTTATTTTATTTGTTTTATTTATTTATATATATGAATAAGTAAACAAATAAATAGATAAATAAATATCATCATCATCATCATCATCATCTTCCGGACCTCCTTTCCCACCCTAGGGCAGGGTGAGGGGTAGCAATGTCCAGACAGCCCAGATCTGCCCAACAATTGGCCACGCTTCCATTCACTCATCATTCAAACCTCCAGGATCGTGGCTCTATCGGATACGCCAAAAACATTCACCACGTTTTGTAGCGTCACATAAAAGTATCCGATAGAGTCAATCCGGACGCTGACACGTTAAAATGGGGTGCCAAATCCCTGATCATGCACTTCTTCTCACAACATTGATCCAGCCAGCTCGGTCTCTTGTCAGTTTCCTAGCTTCACAGACTTCAAAACCTCTCTTCCTCACACACTCATCCACCATACCTCTCCACCTTCTCCTTGGCCTACCTCGCCTCCTTCCTCCTTCAAATTGGCTCAGATATACCTTTTTCACCACTCTATTGTTATCCATTCACTCCACATGACCATACCATCTCAGTACACTCTCTTCGATTCTGGTGTCCGCTGACTTCCTCACTTCACATCTTTCACGAATTACATTATTTCGTATCCTATCCACCCTCTGTACTCCACATACATTCTTCAGCAGTCCCATCTTCACTGCTCTTACTCTTGACTTTTCCCTTTCATGCCACATCATAGTCTCACACCCATATGTTAAAGTTGGCACTAACACTCCTTCAAGTAAGCCTCGTGCAGCTGCAACACTGAAGCTCTGTTTCTTATCAAGGCCTTCATTGCATCAGCTACTTTTCTTTCTTGTGTCACTCCACTTTCAACTTCTTTTGCACAGTTTTTTTTCTCTTCTATAACTTTACTCAGGTATTTGAACTCTCTCACCAATTCCAGTCTCCATTCACTGTAACATCGTACCGGGAGTCGCCTTGTCTCTCAGTAATCATCACTTTACTCTTTTATACATTTACTCTCGAGGCATGACGCTCACAGACATCAGCAAAACTCTACACTAGTCTACCAAGTTCCGGTCCGGTATTTGCAAGCAGTACTGCATGATCAACATACACTAAATTCGAGATATTCCATCCATCACCATTCATTACAAACGCCATCCCTCTCTTCATTACTCATGTTTTTACTTTTCTCAGCGCCCCATCCATATATATATATTGAACAACCATGGGGACATCACACAACCTTGTCGCACGCCCACACCGATCGTGAACCATTCGCTTAGATGCCCATTAACCTTTGCACACGCTTCACTACCCTCATAAAAACTCTTGACGGCAGCTAGCAGCCTACCATCTACACCGTACATGCGCAGAACTTTCCACAGTCCTTCTCTGTCCACTTTGTCGTATGTTTTTCCAGATCCATGAATGCCATAAACACCTTATGATCCTTCTCACAAGCCTTCTCTGCGTCTCACTGCAAATATTTGATCCACACATTCTCTGCCACTGTTAAAGCCACCCTGTTCATCAATCACCAGGACTTCTGATATCTCTCTTACTTTCTCCTTAATAATTCTTCCATATACATTCCCTACCACACTCAATAAATTTATGCCACGATAATTTTTGCACTCTTTTCGCTCACCTTTATTTTTGTACAGGGGTACAAACACAGCCTTTTTCCACTCTGCTGGCACAGCTTCACCCATCCATGCTTTCTTACAGTTTTCATAAATAAAAATATATATATATATATATATATATATATATATATATATATATATATATATATATATATATATATATATATATATATATATATATATATATATACTGTATATAGGTGGAGGCGCTCACCATCCATTCAGTGTATTGCTATTCTCGAGTATCTACCTTTTCTTTTCCTCGATTATTCTTTTCTTCCATCCTCTTCTGTCTTTCTTGCCTTCATTCTTTCCTCGTGCTTCAGTCTACGGGAGATTTTGCACTCCCTCTTCTGTCTTTCTTTCCTCCATTCTTTCTTTTTTCTTCTGTCTGTGGGTGACTCTACACTGAGTGACAAGCCAAATGGTTTCCTGTACACCAAGGAACCATTTACTACGCTGGGTGGTAACCATATAACCAAATTTTGGCCCCTGGTGGTTCAGTGGTTCATTACGGCTCTCCAATCGGACTGAGCCGGTGAAGGTTTATATCCAAGGGATGGTTGGGGTTTATTGCTCACGTAATGCCACTCATGGATGAGTGTGGCTGGTCACTCAATTTTAACGTCAGGACCAACATGCCTAGCCCAGTGGCTCCTACCCTCCTCATGGGGCAATGTAGGATTGGATGATGAATGATTATACACACACACACACACACACACACACACACACATATATATATATATATATATATATCTATATATATATATATATATATATATATATATATATATATATATATATATATATATCATCCGGTCCTTCTTTCCCACCCTAGGGGAGGATGAGGAGTAGCAATGTCCAGACAGCCCAAAATTGCCCAGTCCAAAGGACCACGTTTCTGTTCGCTCACCATTCAAGCCTCCAGACGGGGGCGTCCATCATCCACTCACTCTATATAGGGATGCCTAATGGTCTCTACACTGAGTGACAAGCGAAATGGTTTCCTGTACCCAGGAAGCCATTTACTACGCTGGGTGGTAACCATATAATTGGGGTTGTTTGGCAGAGTTAAGTGTCCTCCAGATTCCTCTATGTCACTTAAAAATAGCTGTATATATATATGAATAAGATATATAAAAACGTTGTATAAACAAGGTAGTTAAGAGATTTTTTGTTCCTGCTAGATATTGCTGGGAAGAAGACATAGAAAAAAAGAAAAGAAAAATCAGAAAAGTAATTGAAAGAGCGAGAGAGAACCGAGAGACCCTGGAGACAAAGTACTTCCCTGAGACTTTTTCTTCCCTCCTCCTGGAGGAGGGAGAGGAAGATTGAGACATTTTCGAAGTTTGGTCTTTCTTCCTGCCCGATTACACTTTTTGTTTCCCGTCCACTACAATTACCACACGGTCGTCCTCCTCTGTGTGATTGTGTGTGTGTGTGTGTGTGTGTGTGTGACAGAGAGAGAGAGAGAGAGAGAGAGAGAGAGAGAGAGAGAGAGAGAGACGGGGCTGGGGGAAAGAGGCCGATGTCATATCTGATTTTACAGTATGTTTACCACAAAAAAAAAAAAAAAAACTAACAAAGACCTCTCCAAACGTAGAAACAAGTGGCGTATTTAGCCTCACATTCTGCTAAGGGACATCCTGTTATTTGTTTCTATGAAGGAGTAGAGAAAAGTTGTTGGGAAACTGGGGAGAGGGTATGGTTGATTCAGAGTCTGTTTACCAGGGGACACACGCCCCGACGAGCAGACACACTCTCTCTCTCTCTCTCTCTCTCTCTCTCTCTCTCTCTCTCTCTCTCTCTCTCTCTCTCTCTCTCTCATCAACTCCCATTTAACATCCACATCCTCTTCAACAAAACATTTCCACGGTCAGCAATGGGTTGTGGTGTTTCCCTCCTAGTTCCCGCCTGGCCCACCCTTTCTTTTTTTTCTCGCTCTCACAAATCCTGGAGGCTTTACGCTGCGCCCATTTCTTTTATGATCCTTGCTGGCGTTAGTTCCGCCATGGCTACTCTAATGGTCATCTCAGGCTCTCTTACTCATCTCCTTTCCTCTCTTTATCTCAGCTTCTTCCTCATTTTTTTTTTTCATCCTTTCTCCTCTCCTCACCCCACATACATGTATTTCTCTTTTTATTTCCTCTCCACCACTCTCATCCCGCCCTGCATTTCCCCTTCTCTCCTCCTCTTCCTCCTCCTCCTCCTCTTCTCTCCCCAACATCTCTTTCCAATCATTATTCTCTCCTATGTTTTCACTCAAACTTCTTTCGCCTTTCCTCATTCCCCCTCCTCTGTTCATCCCAGCAGCCATCTTCCCTTCATTCCTCTTCCATTCCTTATCCTTCCTCTCGTCTTCAGTCTGTTCTCTGTCACTAGTTTCTCGCTCGTCTCTCTTCACTCCTCTCTCCTTTCCCGTTGTCCTCTCTTATTCCTTTCTTTCCTTCCTTCTCTCCTCATCTCAGTCCATTCCTTGTCTCCCTCCTCCTCGATTCATATTGTCTGTCCTCTCCCCTCTCGTCATCCCAGTCCCGCATTCTCCTCCCTTTCACATCCTTCCTGTTTTGCTATCTAAGTCTGTAACTCACAGAATACTTACATTATAATAGCCTATTCGTAAAACACTTGCCAAAGGACCAGTATTGTAGTATTGTATCTGTATTGTATTTGCATCTTTGGTCTGAGAGAGGGTTGCCTTCATGTGGCGGAACCTATTTAATCAGGAGATGAAACCGTCGCTTTACACAAACATCCATCACTTAGTTCTTCCCCGAATGGAGGATGGTGAACTAATGCTGAAACTGGCCAGCATATTGTTACGCTCAGTCGGGTTCGTGTTACACATTGGACCTGAGGGCTCAAACTACTTCTGCTTGTATCTTTGTACCTCCTCATCGCAGTCTCTTCTCTCTCTCTCTCTCTCTCTCTCTCTCTCTCTCTCTCTCTCTCTCTCTCTCGTGTCCTCGTCCGGGCCACTTGGTGCTCCTCTCCTAATTCCAACATTTTTATCTCTTTTGTCATCATTGTTCTTCTGCTTTCCTTTCCACATCCTAGCCTCCCTCTCCTCATCTATGCACATCCACGCAACTCTCTCTCCTTTACGATTCACCTCGTTCCTCCTCTTTTCCCATTTCCCTTCCTCCCTTGCGTCCTTTCCCCAACCTTCTCTTCTCACCCTGTCCTCTTTCCTCCTCTTTTTCTTCGTTTTTACGTTTATTCCATTTCTCTGTTTTCTCACCTAATTCTCTCCCTTCTTCCTATATTGATCCCTTCAGCCCGATGACGTATTGTGTATTCTTTCTCTCTTCTCATGTGATTTTATTCAGCTGAGTAGAAACTGTTCAGATTGACGAGGTTGGACATAAGCCTTCATTAACCCCTTGATTAATAGATGGCTCTCCTACGCTGACTTACATATCCTGAACTTTGAAGAAATAGGATGAAATCTATGTTACAAGGATGAAATTGTTGCCTGTATGCCACATCCTTTCACCATTATGTCTCCATACCCTAGCTTTCTCCTTCTGTGCTTCACTATTATTACTCTCTGTTACTGTGGGAATGGTTGGAGGATTGGGAAATGAACTCTGTTATAGTAAATACTTACTGGAGGGCAACTCTATCGGAGACAGAAAGTAAAATTTGATAATAGGAAGTCGACAAGTCAGAGAGCAAATATTCTCAATATCATGATTTCTAGAATTTTACGTAATGAACTCTGAAAAAAAAAAAAAACAAAAAAAAAAACATTGTTAGTTTGCCTTACTTAGACCAAGTGCGGAATATGTACAAGACTTTTGGTGTCCATAAGCCTCCCGTAAAATAAAACAGATTCATTGGGAAATATTCAGGGAAAAATGATAATTATTATACATAGCATAAGGAACCTTTCAGTTAAGAAAAAAATTGGTCACTAAGACAGGAAATAAACCTAACAAATCGCTTAAGGCTAGTAAAGATCCGTTTCAGTTAGAAGATAAGTAGAAGCTGGTTTGAGAATAAAATGGTCGGTGAGTGGAGTAAGTTACATGGCGAATTTTATTAACTGAGTTTCAAAAGTTTGAGAGGCATGTAACCAGAGTTAGGCATAACACTCGCTCCAGTTATTAAAATTTCATGACGGTATTAGTACAACTCCTTTATACATTGTTTAGTAAACAGATTATTTATTCCTTTCATCTTTTCCTATGGAATTTCCATGCATGATTTTGTATATTACATGATGTTCGTTCATATACTTTCCGGCCAGTTCTGACTGAAAGGCGTGGTGAACGGGCAAGTCATTCCTATTGTCTACCCCAACCTCTCACTCTTGTTCCCCATTCCATTTCTGTTACTACTACTCCTCTACCATCTATCACCTCTCTCCCCTCCTGTCATAAAATGGTCATATTCTCTTCCTTGTCTCATAACATTCCTCTGTTCTTAACCTACCTCTGTTCCTGTCACACTTTTCTTCCCTCGCACCAGGTTCCCCATACCCCTCTTATCCCTTAATTCTACCCTTCTCTGCGCTGCCGTATCTCACTGATCTCACTCACTTCTCTCCTATTCCCTCACATTACCCCTCTCACCTCACTCACTCCTTTACTGTCAACTCACTTGACCCCTCTGAACCAGCTCACTTCTTTTCCATCCTTTCTCATTTTGCTCCCCACTCAAACCACCTCCCGAACTTTCTTGACATGATCCCTCTTATCCTATCGCCCCTTCCCAGTCCTTCCCTTCCCTTCATCTCCCCATCCACCATCCTGTTACCACATCATCCCTCAGTCATCTCCCTTCCTGCCCCTTTCCTCAAACCTGCAAAACCCTTCACACACGTCTCTCCTCACAACAACTCTACATTCCTTCCTTCACCTGCTCTTCCCTAAAAACTACACATCCTTTACCTTTCCTCTCCTCTAATTTCTGGCTCCATCGGGGTATATACATAGGATAAAGCTTTATATTCCCTTTCTGTTACGTCCACCACCGTGATTACATTTGCCTTCCTCTCTCCACACTAACTGTCAGAGATTTAGTAAAGGTTTGATTATCTCCTTCAGTCCAAGGACGTCCGTCAGCTGTGTTTCAGAGTCACTGCTCGTTTGTTTATTGTAGGCGAAAAATGTGTAGGTGATATAGTTAATGAAGGCTATATCAAACCTCCAGATCAAGTGGTTCTCTTGAGCTGCATAAAATCAAAGTGATACTGCTAGATTAAATTAAAGGAAAATGTATCTTATTGAAAGAGATAATTTATGCTGTTTAATATCTTCTCTCTATCTGGTTATTCAGTACATTTGTTGCGTGTGTTTTTTCATTCCTAAGAAAATTCATTCTTAAAGTTTGGTATCCCTAACTCCTAACTCAACACAGCGGTCTCCATAATCAATGTTTATCTAAGATCACTCAATGGGAACAAAATAATATTGTCTCATTTAATGCTAGGAAAACCAAATAGGCCTATATCCAGTGTACTATTAGGCAGATATAACCTAATTCCTGTATTACCATCATTGCAACCGATATTCCAGTCTCTAAAAATATTGAAATTCTCGGTGTTTCGCTTAAAAATACCCTCAGTTAGACCTCTCACGTTAACCGCCTTTAAAAACTTGGAGTATTGTACAAAATCCGAAATTTCTTTACTGACTAACAGTTCTTAAATATTTACAAGAGTCATGTGCACTGTCGAATCGAATATTGCTCACCCTTGTGGAGTGGATGTGGAGAGGTTGCACTAAACAACTGGACAAAATTTGGAACAAAGCTGCAAGAAAAATTTATTTAAAACCCAGCAGTCACAAGTGAACTACCCCTTCCACAAGTAAAAGAGAATATTACCTTCCTTGCATTATTTATTAGATATGTATTCTATGGCAAATGGCCTGTCGAAGTTGTATCCATTGTGCCACCTCGCCACACCTTCCCCTATGCTACACGGGCATCTGGTAATGGTCGTGACCCGACTGTCATACTGCCATATTGCAGAAATTCTGCCTGTCAGAATTCCTGTATTCTCCGAACTGCTTCTCTTCGGAACTCGCATCCCCAGATTACTTTCCTCCAAACTTCAGCCTACAGCAGTTCAAGTTCAACAAATACAAAATTATATTTTATGAATGGAGAATACCTGTATTGTGGTGTATGGATTTTTTTTTATTTAATACATTTTTTGCTCTATTTATCAATTAAAAAAAAAAACTGTATGATGTTCATGAATCGATGTCGAGTCAGGCATATGGAGTTCGTTTGAGTGAATATGGCTAAAATACGGTGACGTAAATCCTCTTTCACATGATTATAATAAATATACATTAACATTCATTAAGATATTTAAATTCTTCTCTCCCTCACGCACATTCTCCATTTCTCTCTCTCTCTCTCTCTCTCTCTCTCTCTCTCTCTCTCTCTCTCCCCTGTTCCTTGTCCTCCCTTAACATTTTGCATTCCCTATCACATTCATATTCCTTCTCCCCCTCTCTCTGCAAATATTACAAGAGCCTCCGTGCTCACATTGATCGGTTTAGAGAAAGGTCTGTTTCAGGGCACTGGTCGCTACACAGAATTAACCTTTTATTCGCAGTAATGTTTTGAACCGTAGCGTACGTTATCATTTATGCTTATATCCTACAGTCTACAGTCTGTTTCGAACCCAGTCCTACAGTGCTGCGTCAAATTTTGTTATAATCAGTAATAGTAGGTGAATAAGTGCTGTCCGTGTAAGTGTCTGTCCACATTTGACCCATCGGATTTCGACGAGCCATACATCAAAAGACGCGGAAAGACGAGCTGACAACGATGGTGTAAATTATAACTGCGTGCGATCAGTTGCGCTCGAGCCACACACACATTTGTGCCAGATTTCTTGCCAGTCAGTGGAGACCCTCTAGTCTTCTACATGGCATACCGCTGGGTGGAGTGGGCTGGGATTTCACATGGACATGCCCCATATATCAGAGCAGGATCCATGTCAAAAGCTGCATACAATGCTGTTTAAAGTATTACCATATAATTCTGTTTCAAGTATCACCATATGGTACAATGCTGCTTCAAGTATTACCAGACAATGCTGTTTCAAGTATTACCATGCAATGCTGTTTCAAGTATTACCATACAATGCTGTTTCAAGTATTACCATACAATAATCTTCAAGTATTATCATACAATGGTGTTTCAAGCAGTACTATACAATGTTGATTCAGGTATCACCATACAATGTTGTTTCACGTATTTCATACAGTACTTTTCAAGTATTGTCATACAAAGCTGTTTGATGTATTGCCATACAATGCTGTTTCAGTTATTACCACATAATGCTGTTTCAAACGCTGACCTACAACACTGTTTCGAAGACTATCGTACAATGTTATATTAAACTCTGTCAGGTAATGCAGTTTCTATCCCTATCATGCAATAGTATTTCAAACTACAATCTTCAGTACTATTTCAAACTTCAACCTCAACCTACAGTGTTGTTTCAGTATTAACTGAAATGAACCAAATCGTTCCATCATATTCAGCTGATTAACCCTTTTACCCACTCTCACACAAAGAAACATACAAAACCGGATAATTTTTCGACACTGCACTGAATATCCCTGCTTCCTCACGGAATATTACATCTCAGTACAACTACCAGCCACCTTACCCGTTTAAAACTTTCAGCCAACTGATGTCTTTCATGAATCTCCACAGGACACTCACTTTCAAAAACTTCTCTTCCAAGATAGACTGGAGTGCACCTAGCCAGAGAACGATGTGGCCGTCACCTTTCCCTGCTTCAGTCCCAACATGGTGTACCTCACGCACTGTCTGCTGTGCCCTCACCGTAATGCAAACTCATACACGAAAACGCATGTATTCACCTCATGCGCTGTAATTTCACAGCACAGTCTATCCTTCAAAATAACCTCAACAAAAGATCTCTGGTTGCACCCGGCCAAAGTGGCCGTCTTCTTAAACTCGGCTGGTTCACTTCCGGATGAGCCAGGGGCTACAACGACTGTAACATCAAAAACTGCAACAACGACAGTGCACCGAGTGCAAGAATTCCTAATGACTGATTCAGATTGTTCAACTGTGGCATAAACATAATTTTTAGTGTACTAATGAGATATAATGGGCTACTCGAGGCTTTTTTTTCCCGTCTTTAACTGCCTGGTTTTCAATCACATGAACAACATATTCCGGTATTAGCTTGAATCAAATACCTAAGTATACCACCGCAAAATGGTTCTTTCCCGAAATAAATGAAATCATCCAAAGGCAGGAATCCGTATATATCGTATATGAGTATATAGATACATAAACATGTAGATAGAGAGATGTAGATTGACAGATAGATAGATAGACAGAGACGTGTATATATATGTATATAATACTGTATATATGTATGCATACAGAGAGAGAGAGAGAGAGAGAGAGAGAGAGTTTGTCTTTCTGTCTTATGTGGAAATCCAGGGTAATGCATATAGAACTCTCTAAATAGCTGTAACAGCTATAAATTTTTAATGACGAATTTAAATGTGTACATAACAGTTGCTAAAGTGGTGCCCTTGATGGCCATGATTAGAACTGGTTAGGAATGATCAAGTCAACATGGTGGTAACATGGCAGTCAATTACTATAGAATTTAATACTTGTAACACCCTCACTAGGAGCGATAACAGTTTGGATGGGTGGACGGATTGGTTGGGTGGGAAGCACAGGTGAGTGAATAGGGTTGGTTGGTGGGTGGGTATTAAGAAAATTGTTTTATGGAAGGAATAGGTCCAAAAGGAATATAACCCTGGGGAAATGGGCCCAAGGAGGAACATAGGTTCACAGAGTAAAATGGGACCCCGGGGGTCTTCTACCGTATGAGGAATGGCCATGTAGAGTCCCAGGCAATGCCACTATGGTCGATCATAGGGTCTTACCAACGCAGCCGACATCGGGTACCTTTGCTTGTAAAATGTAAAAAGACATACCGTACTGAGGGGATGAACGAGAATCCAGGTCATTCATTTTCCGCCATAATCAAATGAAGCCTCTTTTATTCTCACCAAATACAGCACTTTAACTCTGTTTGTAATGTATCTCGTCATATTATGAGAAAATACTATTTAAACAGAATTTTAATTAATCACCCAGTTCGAGAACGTCTTTTTGCATTTTGATCATGTTATCTGCAGATGATTTTCGTAACTAAAGAAGCACTATTTGCACATAATACTTATTAACCTGCATGTTGTACTAACGTTTTTTTCAATATGAGTTAAGGCACCACCAGATGATTTTATTCCGCTAATTGAAGAGATACTTGAATAGAACAACAGTTATTGCAACAATGCAACGATGTTTTAAAATTAATTCTTGCCATCAATAACTGATTTTGTTAAAGAATGGGAAGCATCATTTGTAGATTTTTTTTTTTTACTCACCCATATAATAAGATGACGTATTTTAGCTGCATAGTCACTATAGGATTATGCTCATCCAAATGTCTTTTCATAGCAAAATATAATACTCTGGTGGTAGAAAGAGTAAGTGAGATGGCATCGAAATGAGATGGTTCATCCCTACAGTACGCTGACAGATATGACATTCTATTCTTGTAATCGTCATCTTTACCTGACACTCGAAAGACTTTCAGATCAAGGGCTGGGGTATATCAAGGGCTGGGGTATATCAAGGGCTGGGGTATATCAAGGGCTGGGGTATATCAAGGGCTGGGGTATATCAAGGGCTGGGGTATATCAAGGGCTGGGGTATATCAAGGGCTGGGGTATAGCTCTTACTTAATCTACACCTCTACAAGCACAATAATGGTACCAAATCGACAAAGGAGTAGAGTTAGGGTATCTCTGAAACCCAAGACACAACAGCCTTTGTTTTATTGCGTTGTACGATAAAGACGCAGACAGATGGCGTGGAAAATAACTAAACAGATAGGAAATTATGCAAAAATTAAGCAGATGTTTTAATTGTGACCTTAATGAAGTTAGTAAACAAATAGGTGAATAGATAAAAAAAAAATGGTTAACTAAACAGATACGCTGGAAAAAAGTATTGCCACATTAGATAAGTTCTAACATTTCTCTTCCCTCTCTTTCCTCAAGCCGCCTCTCCTCCTTCTCCAATCCTCAATTTCCCTCTACTCTAATTTTTTCCTCAATTCCCATCCTTCCCCTTCCTTTCCATTCAATATCCATCTCTTCCTTTCCTTGACCCTTCCAACCCCTCCAATGTATTCTTCCTTCCCTCCTCCCCACCCCCGTCCTTCCAGTCCTCTCTTCCACCCTTCTCCCCAGTCGCCCTACACCCTCCTCCACCCAGTCTCCTCCTCTCACTCCTCATCTTTTCTCTCTCCAGTGCCCTCTCCCCACTTTCTCACTCGAATCCTTTCCACCGTCTACCCTCCAATCCCAACTTCCTCACCTACGCTTACACTATTCCCTTCCCCAGTTCCCCGAGCTCTGGAGAAAGAAAATTACTATCCTTCCTCCCTCCCACTCCCCCCCCCCCCCGCTCACTCCCTTCCATTCCCAACGCCTAATCACTCCCTTTCCTCCTATACAGATGCTACCATCTTTTCCCATATTTTCCATCTCTTACCTCTCTCTCTCTCTCTCTCTCTCTCTCTCTCTCTCTCTCTCTCTCTCTCTCTCTCTCTCACTTTGTTTCCAGTTGGTTTACATTAGCTTCGCTTTTCATATTTTTCTTTTCGTTTTTCTCTATATTCGTATACTACATTTAACTGATGAAACAATAATCAAGATTTTAAAAATTCTTTCGTTCTGACTCTTCTTTCGCGTTATTCTTTCTCTCTCTCTCTCTCTCTCTCTCTCTCTCTCTCTCTCACACACACACACACACACACACACACACACACACACACACACACACACACAGCATGAACTGTGTTGACGTACGTGTTCCCATGTACCGATAGGCAAGAAAATGATCACTCCCAGGCCCTGTGACTCAAAAAAAAAAAAAAAAAAAAAAAAATCTGACATTACCAAGACGAGATACTACAAATGAACGGTTCTTGAAATGGTTACTGGAGATGTTAACATTCTCAGGCTCCTATGACTCTTTCTCATCCGAAAATGATAGCATGGCGTCTAATGGGAGAAAATACTTAACAAGAAACGTTGAGGAGACATAAGACTATATATTTACTGACATTTCAAAATGTTTCACTTGATCTCAAGATGCTTTAAAGGAAGTAAAACTGCTTGCCGCGGCAGCAAGAACTAAAAAAATAAATAAAATAAAAATAACAGTAAAGGGAAAAAATGGTTCTCTTAAGCAAAGATTAATGGATATTGTGTTTAATCCCATTTCCATTTACAACCATGCTTCGGGGATTTTATGAGCCGCGCCCTTCTCGGTGATTTTTTTTTTTTTTTCCCGAGAAGTAGTTTGTTTTTAAGCAATCACGGCTCCGTTATTATAGACAGGAACTTTCAGTTAAAAATCAGAATAATCACAATTCTTCATCTCTCCATTGCAAATGTCCTAAGGTGCACGGCCTCTTGCATAACGGGGAGAGAAGGGGGAAGAGGATGAATTTGGCGGTACTAATTCACCACATTGCAATGCTTGGGGAGCGCTGGAGGGCAATGTTTCCTCCTGTGGCTGCCCATATGGTCACACATATGGTGGTAAGGGCGAAGATGCAGGGTCAGGCTGTGGGGACATCACTCATGAAGTTCCGGGCTGGGACAATGTGAATGGTGGAGGCACGGAGTCTCTTCTTTACTGCAGCGTAGGTGACAGGTCAGCCAAACTGCAACGTTTCTTCCACACGTGAATTCCGGTTCCCAGAGACCCAGCGGCTGAGCAGAAGAGTCTTCTGAGGTGTCAGAAGGGTAAGGGATGTCAGCAGGCACTGTGGGATTATCGGCCGTCACTTTAGGATATATTGATTCACTTACAATTGGCAGCATGGATCCATGAGAGAAGACATGGGAGGGCAACTGGGGCACGTCACTTTTCACATGATAGCTCCTGTTGTCTACTGTCGTCTCCCCACACGATAATGATGATGCCATCGTCTTTAACACCTTGCCAATAGCACTGTCACTCAACCCCTCCCTTGGATGTGTGGAAAGCTTTGCAGGGGGGAGGTGGCAGGTGTCGGACAGCCAATCTTGGCGGGGAGGAAATCGAATAAGTTGGATCCTGAACTCATCGTTATTTGCACTAGTGTGGTGAACAGGGAACTGGTGTGGGCCCCCACGTGCCTTCTAGAAGCATGCATGACTAACAGGGCACCACAGAAAATGAGCAGGAATTAAAACGGTGGTGGGAAATGCAAAGCAGCTATAGCCGTCATCCGAGCTGCCCCAGCCAGCTGTTTCGTGACAGCTATGGCCATCATCCCAGCTTTGGGGGTTAACGGACTTTCCACAGGTAAAATAAAAATTTTGGTGGTAGCATGAATAAAAGGAAAGTTTAAGATTTTTTTGTTGTTGCTGTTATTGTATCCCGCGGATTGCGAGCCACAGCTCAGGCTGTGCTGGCCGTGCATCACCGCTAACTACTCCATCCCTATGCAAATTTACGCATGGCGCTACGCAAAGACGGAGAGAGAGAGATTTTTTTTTTTTATCCAGATGATACCCTGGATGTCTATCTTCAAGATTATAATAAACCAAAACTTAAAAAAAATATATATATATTTTTTTTTCACTACTTCCCTACGCAAACTTCCGCATGGCCCTACGGAAAGACAGAGAGAGAGAGATTATTATTATTTTTTTCACCAGATGATGCCCTGGATGTTTATCTTCAAGTATATAATAAACAAAAACTTTTTTTTTTTCATTTTTTGCACACCACGGGGTGGGATAAAATGGGTAATTGACATGTAGAGGTGTATGGTATGTAGAAGGACTGCTGGGCCTTGATAGCAGGCTGTGAAGCCTATGCCCTGAGTCGGACACATAAAAAAAAAAAAAAAAAAAAAAAAAAAACGGGACGACCACTTCACTCTAATGACGTTTTTTCTATTCAGTTATTGCTACCGCTTGACAATTTTATCCTGCTTTGAAGGATTTACCGAACTGGATAGATTAGATGTGCCTCTGTTTACAAATTCAGAACAAGACGTCTCCCACAGGCTAAATAAAGTCGTCTGCAGGTTGAAGGAATAACTCAGCAAAGCACATCACTAGTTTTTGGGAAAGTATCTTTTATTTTTTTTAGTTATAAAAATTATATTGTATTCTTGATATTTCTAGAAATCTTTTCATAACTTTCGAAAAAAAAAAAAAAAAAAAAAAACGCTGCAACAGAGGATGAGTATCAGTGCTGTATCTAATACCTCAAATTTTAGATGCCTTTCCTACATTAATACTGTATATTCCTGGGGCAATATGAATGCTGTATAAAAGAATCCTTCCTAGTAAATGCTGAACTATCAATTAACGCTTTTAATCCAAGGGTGCTAATATGCAAAACCACATCAGACCTCTTTAATCCAGTGATGCATTTATTTATATTATTCTTGCTATTTATAGTCAATTTTTGTTCAAAATAAGGAAGACCTCTTGAACTGGTGGACTTCATGATGTGTCCTAACTCTTTCAGTTCGAAGAGATCCTCCTAAGCTGAACAATATCATGCGGTAGTAGAAGGAATAGAGTGGATGATACGTCATGAGATTAATGGGATACATGTACTGCAGATAGCACGAAGCGGGAATCATTAGTAATAGATACTGAATTTACAGGTCGGCAGCTTTCGTATTTGTGATTTAGAATATATCTGCTTCTGTAAACATCTAATATAATTTCTACTTTCCAGGTAAGGTGCACTCTGACGACACAAGATAAGTAAAAGTACCGCTCTTTTTTTCTGGAAGAAATATAGAGTATCGTTTCCTTTCATATGTTAGACTCCAGCTCCTGCTTGCATAGGAGTTACTAGAAAATTAACTACTGATTACAATTTTCTTTATAACAAACTACCTTGGTATAGTTTCTTTTAGTAACTGTTCACCCCATATTATAAGTATATATATTTTTTTTTCTTATATCACCTCGTGTTTGAAGAGGACTTAGGCTGTTGTCTTAGAATGCAGTTGTTTCTTTATATTTTTCCTGTTTTTTTTTTTTTTACGTGATGTGTAAGAATTCCTTCTGCAGTTAAAATTATCATCATCACCCTAAATAGGGCTTCTCGTTTTGGGACATTGTCTTTGTCCCGGGATTGCAGGACAAAATTAGAGCCAATCTCGGAATTTCCTGAAAAAAACAAAAAAGTCTTCTTTGTACTGTATGTGAATAGGTTTGGAATGTAACGGTAGGTGAACCAAATAATTACTTTCATATATCGAAAAATAATAACAGTGACAGTGGAGTAAGAATAAAAATGTAAGTTAGTACATGTTTATTCAAGAGAAACATAAGATATACAAAACCCTCCGTTTATTAGATAGACAAGCTAAATATAGTCACTTCATTTCACGAAAACAATAATAATGGCAATGAAATACATGAAACAAAAAGAAATTTATGCTACCAAGATTCCTCTGGATATGCTGTTAAAAAATAGCCTCATGATAATGGTCTTTAACTGAAAATCAATCACAATTTTATAATGGTGACATGACTTTTGATGGGCGTTGAACCGATGACCTGTCGTATGTGACGAACAGGTGTACTTCGGAGAACTCTAGCGTCCAGCTCCTGTGATATCTTGGCTGCTTCACAGGCCTCGGCCCGTGGCACGGCAGTTGTAGCCATACCATCCTTATGAAGGCAGGCCAACTATCAGAACTTTCGTCTAATAAATGTTCTTTCTGTGCTTGTAAATAAATGAATAAATAATAGATATATAAATATGCAGATGACTCAACACTTCACAGTTCATTCGCACTTAAACACCCATTCACCCAGTTTAGTACCTCTAACTCACAACTCAGTACAGCCATCTTGATAAATCAAGACCCACATAGGATCAATGAATGGGGACAAAATACTCTTGTCTCATTTAATGCAAGTAAAGCCAGTAATTATATACAGTTTATTAATAGACAGATATTGCCATATTCCTATATTACCTTCAATGCTACTGATATTCCGATCTCCAAGAGTATTGAAATTCTCGGTATTTCACTTAACAGTGATCTCAGCTGGACCTCTCATGTCATCACTTGCTACAACCGCCTACAAGAAACTTGGATTATTGTACAAAATTCATAGCTTTTTCACTGACGAACAGTTGGCTACAGTTAATAAGCCATATATTCCCTCAGCTAGAATATTGCTCATCCTTGTGGAGTGGATGTGGGGATATTGCACTAAAGCAACTAGGCAAAATTCAGGACGAAGCCTTTAGAATTATTAATAACCCTGCCATTACAAATAAACTACCTACTCTACAGGTAAGAAGGAATGTTGCCTCCCTTGCATTATTCTATACTACTTTTATTGCAAATGCCCAGACGAAGTTGCATCCACTGTGCCACCTTTCCATGCCTGCTCCTTTGCTACACGGGCATCTGGTAGCACTCATAAATGGAATGTCACACTTCCGTATTGCAGAACTTCCGATTATCAGAAATCTTTTATTCCCCGAACTGCATCTTTTTGGAACCCGCTCCCCCAGAGTTGTTTCCCCCTAAACATCAACCTACAGGTGTTCAAGTCCAACCGTCACAGATTTTTTATGAATGGAGGACACCTGTAATCTGGTGTATGGATTATTTTTTGTATTCATTTGTTTTTCCTTCCTCTGTTCTATTATTACAAAATAATAAATATAATAAATAAATGGGGCAACTTTTCATAAATACTCTTGCCACAAATTTCCACAATTTTTTTCCCGTGATTATCCGGGACAAAAGAATGCATCCCGAGATTTTTTAACCCTGCAAATCGTGCGAGATCCCTGGAAAGAAATCCTAACCCTAACCTGCTTTTCCCAGCTAAAACATGGTGATGTAGCAAATGAGAACAAAGAAAGGGAAAGTACTAAAGTGGGAGAATTATCAATAACGGACCTAATGAAACAGACCATACATTCATTCACAAGCCATGCGAGCCCCGGGAATCTTAAGTCCACAACACAGTCCTAGCTTTATGCAAATATCCACATATTCAATTATTTATGTCAACTCTCCTCAACAAATTAGTCACTTCCCTTCCCAGTAGTGGTAAACGTTTGATGGATATCTAATGTGGAATATAAGTGAATGTAGAGGATAATTATACAAATTATAAAGTGACAGTACGTGAATGTATGAAACCGTCTGAGAGGGGGTAAGAGAGTGAAAGTGGTATTACGAGAAACTGTGTGAGAAAATGTGACCCACCCACACTGGGCACTCTGATGATTGTTCTACTGCTGTGTCTTCATTCCCCTTGTTTTTGAATTGTTTCCATCCTACTAATAATAATGGGGAAATTGGGTTAAGATGATATCGACGACAATGATGATGTTGGTGAACAGTGAAGAGTACAGCGGTGTTGATGACGAGAATAACGTCGGTTATGATATTGATGATGAGGACGTTGATGATGGTGCCGACTACGACTGTTACTGCTGGCAATGTCGATGACGATGACAACTGTGACGGTAACGATCAAGTCAAACGCGACATTTCACTATGACACTCTCTCTTGACCTACTTTCCTTAGGCCTGTGGTTCTGACAAATCTTGTCAGTACGAGATCTCGCCATACATTATGCAGGCCTCTTGTAAGTTATTTATTTTGCATACTCTGCTCATCTCTCTCTCTCTCTCTCTCTCTCTCTCTCTCTCTCTCTCGTTTTTTTCATTCATTTTCACTCTTCAGCCTCCTCTCACTTCCCGACCCCTCTTATCGTGGGTCATCTTCCGTCGCCATCTCCTGATCTCTTCCAACTCTTCTCATCTATCCATTCCACTCTTCTCCTCCTCTTCTTATTCTCTCATTGCTTACGTACATCCTTCAGTCTCACACTCTTCTTAGCTTTCTCATGACCAGGACAGCTCAAGTAATCTAAGTTAGTTAACCCCAGCGATATTTTTAAAGCTCAAGGTAGCCCTGCAACTCCCACAGTTTGGATCGGATTTAGATATAATTCGGTGGAAGGACTGAGGGTCAGCCAAGAAGGAAGAAACTTGATTATGATAATAGGTCAGAGGTCGATGCCAAAAGGCAAAATAAACAATGTCGATCGAATTGACGCTAAACTTACAGGAAGGGCAAGAATGAGGCGATTCGGGGTTAAAAACATCTGGTTGAAGGTCAAGGTCGCAGAGCAAAGTCAAACATTGTGTCCTAGATGACCTACAGGACGGGGGGTGTTAGATTCTGTCAATGCTCCTTCTTGTTTTCGCCATACATTTTCATTTCTTATCATTTTTAATATATATTCCTTGTTAATAATTTTAATCACAGCCTTGTTCACATACGGTACATTTTGCAGCTCTAGATGAAACAATTATTAATCCCATTCTTTTACAGTCACTCCCTGACTTCTTTATACTAATCGTTTCCATACTTATTATCCATGAAGCAATTCTGGTTTTGAATTATTCTGTGGGTATTCAGTTATAGGCTATTCTTTACTCCACTTGATTAATTATTCTTAGTCCTGTTCACTAATTATTATATTCCTTTCAGTTACTTACCTTATTTATCATCTGTCGTATTAACTGGTTATTAATAAAGCCTCTAATTTTACCTTTATTCCCATGTACATACGTCTCTTGTTTGTTTTTATCAGTTATTTTGTGTGAAATTAATTTATTATGTGATCTTCCGACAACGACCTTCATTTTTCATTACCGTCTTTATTGGCTACTTCTTGTCAGCCTTTCTTTTTATATCACTCTTCTCTTATTCCACTGTTTCTCTATTAGTTTTCTCATTTCTGTCCACTAAATATTACTCATTCTTTCATTTATATAGATATATATATATATATATATATATATATATATATATATATATATATATATATATATATATATATATATATATATATATATATTGTTACGGAACAGAGAAAGATAATGTACACTTTAAGTGAGAATACGAAGAGCCACTACTGTCCCGTAAAGTTCCAGGTTCAAAACAAAAGAGTTAGGTAAAATTACAAGTTAAAGTTTAATGCACAAACTAACAACAAAACATTCAGGACTCATAAGGATAATGTAATGGCAAAAACAGGTTAAATATATGGTTAACTGCAATAGCCCCTATTAACACGAAATTAGCAAGAGTAAATTTATCTAAGTCAGCCCTGATAAAATGAGATACCAGATAATACTCAGTGAATGCCACATAAATAATTACAGATACAAACTATTATGATGACTGACATAAAGAACCCCACACGAATTACAAAAACTTCACTAGGCCTACAAATTAAACTTATGCTATACAGTACAAGAAAAAATGCAACAACAGTTATACTCAAATTACACACAGCTGCTAGATGGTTGGAGATTTCTTGAGCACTCACAATAATAATATCTGTACAGGGGAGGACAGAGATGTGAACAAAATGAGGAGCAGATCTAAGTGGCAATGATGCAGAGACTGAGCTCATTATATAGGGGCTGGCAGAGCTTGATACAACTTGTAAGAGGGACGCGCAAATGAAGCCATGGGGACAGAGAGCTGAAAATCCCGCAAAGTATAACAGAGAGAACGACTTACTCTACTATAACGGTAAAAGGGGGGGACTGAGGCAGAACACGCTCGTGATCAAACATGCAGCAACTGTGCGTTAAAATTACACAAAGGATGATGAAATCATAGGCTATGTAACACCTCCCCACAAAGAAAAAAGAAATTTACAAAGGAAATTTCTTATTACTCTAAAACAATCTGTCTAAAGTCTAGATAAGCAATCTGCAATAACATTTTCTTTCCCCTTGACATGTTGTATGTCTAATGAATACTCCTGAAGAAGTAGACTCCATCTTGTCAATCTCTGATTTTTATCTTTAAACTTACTAAGGAATTTCAGTGGGTTATGATCGGTATAAATGACTATGGGGTCAAAACCAGAACACAAATAAAATGAAAAATACTGTAAACCCAAAATCAAGGCCAAAAGCTCTTTCTCAATAGTTGAGTAGTTCTTTTGAGGTGGAGTGAACTTCTTACTGTAATAAGATACAGGATGTTCAATACCCTGATCATCCTCTTGCAGCAAAACAGCCCCAGCTCCTGTATCACTTGCATCAACAGCCATCTTAAAAGGCTTAGCAAAATTTGGAGTAGCGAGCACTGGCTGACTTAATAGAATAGCTTTAAGTTTGTTGAAAGAGGATTCACAGTTATCGGTCCAGACAAATTCAACTCCCTTTTTCAGTAGGTCTGTAAGTGGTGATACAAGAATAGAAAAGTTAAGAACAAATCTCCTGTAATAACCTACCATTCCCAAAAATCTTTGTAGCTCTTTCCTACTTTTAGGTCTGGGAAGATCACTTATAACCTGAACCTTAGCTCCTGGTGGTGCAACATGTCCATCACCAATTACATACCCAAGGTACTGAACTTTAGCTTGACCAAACTCACACTTTGATAAATTAGCTACAAGATTAGCATGAACTAAACGGTCAAGAAATTTTCTGACATGGCATAGGTGATCTTTCCAGTTGTCACTGAAGATTAATACATCATCAATATAAACAACACACCCTGCCAAACCCTCTGTTACAACATTCATGAGCTTCTGAAATGTGGCTGGTGCATTCTTCATACCATACGGCATTACAGAACATGCAAAAGCCTTTCCTAGTGTTACAAAACATGAGATCTCCCTAGCACGTTCAGTCATAGGTACTTGCCAGTATCCCTTTAACAAATCAAACTTACTTATGTACCTAGCCTTTCCGATCTTGTCTATGCAATCTTCCACACGAGGGAGAGGGTAAGTGTCTGTTTTGGTTATCTGATTAACACGTCTGTAGTCGATGCAAAGCCTCTGTGACCCACCTGGCTTAGGGACTAGAGTGACAGGAGAACTCCACTCGCTCTGACAGGGCTCAATCATCTTGTGGTCCAACAGGTAGCCAAGCTCCTTCTGGATGAGAGGAACTTTCACTGGGTTCACACGGTAAGGAGGCAATTTAATTGGCTTTGCGTCTCCAACATCGACATCATGCATCAACACAGTGGTTCTTCCTGGAGTGGCACGGAACACTTGCGGGTACTCCTGCAGTAATGCCGAAAACTCCTGCCTTTCCTTGGGTGGTAGATGAGAAAGCTTAGTCTGGAGATCATTCATGATATCAGGATTCTTCCCCAAACTATCACTCAGGCTCATACTGCATGGGAGAGCTTCACTTGCAGACTCGGGTGGAACAGCTACAGTGCAGACTGGATTATTTTCGTCCCGCCTGTGATATAACTTTAGCATGTTGATGTGACATAGTTGCTTGCTCTTTCTACGATCTGGTGTGGCGATGACATAGCTGACATCACTGAGTTTCTTCTCCACGAAATAAGGGCCACTAAACTTGGCTTGAAGAGGTTGCCCATGAACTGGTAGCAGAATCAAAACCTGATCTCCTGGCTGAAAGTGGCGTAACCTGGACTTCTTATCATACCAAGTCTTCATCTTCTCCTGAGCAGCTCCTAAATTCTCTCTCGCCAGCTGTAAAGCAGTGGACAGCCGTTCTTTGAAATTCATCACATACTCCAGCAGGTTGACGTCATCTTCCTCCGACAGCCAGCATTCCTTGAGTAGCTTAAGGGGTCCTCTTACTTCATGGCCAAACAGTAGTTCAAAAGGTGAGAAGCCCAGTGATTCATTTGGAGATTCTCTTGCAGCAAACACAACGAATGGAAGACCTTTATCCCAGTCTTTCTGATGTTCCAAACAGTATTTCTTGAGCATCGATTTGAGTGTTTGATGATATCTCTCCAACGCTCCTTGGGTCTGGGGATGGTAAGCTGAAGACGTGATCTGGGTGATGCCCAACTCTTTCAGAGACTGTTTGAAAACGTTTGACATGAAATTACTTCCCGGTCTGACTGTACCTCCTTGGGCAGACCAAACTTTGTGAAGAACCCTAGCATTTCCTTAACCACGTTCTTTGCTGAGATATTTCTAAGTGGAATGGCTTCAGGATAACGAGTAGCCATATCAATCATGGTCAACACATAAGAAAATCCTGAAGAAGTCTTAGGAAGAGGGCCCACAATATCCACCAACACACGGGTGAAAGGCGCCTCAAAAGGAGGAATGGGAACTAGAGGTGCAACCTTTTCGGTCTGATTACACTTCCCCACAACTTGACAGGTGTGACAAGACTTACAATACCAGGAAACATCCCTGAAGATACCTGGCCAGTAGAAGTGTTTCAAAATGCGTGCCACAGTCTTCCTCACTCCAAGGTGTCCTGCCAAACTGGAATCATGAGCCACTCTAATGATATCCTGCCTACAAACACGAGGGATGACAACTTGATGTACAACCTCCCATTCACAGTCGGCTGATGCTGTTGGGGGTCTCCACTTCCTCATAAGTACTCCTGACTTTACATAATAACAAGTAGAAGCACCAGCTGACTCTTCCTCACTGCAAGCAGAGTTAGCTAGACCTTTCAACTCAGGGTCAGCAACCTGCAACTCAACCAACTCTTGACGAGACAAATTATCAACACTACGGGGTACTGCCTCATCTGGTGAGTGGTCCAAATTAGCAAGAAAAGTGTCAGCTAGGATAACATCATCATCATCATTATCCTCTAAATCACCAGTAACTTTAGACTTAGCCCTAGTGACAGCACATGCAGGGAACACATCAGGGACATCACAATCCTGGGACGCAGCCACTGGCTCACTAGACAACTGAGGAGCTGGACACACTTGACTTCCACCAATATCATTTCCAAGTAAGAAAGTTACACCTGACATTGGGAGTGTCTCAACCAACCCAACCATAACAGAACCATTAACAAAACCAGACTCTAAATTCACTCTGCACAGAGGAACAGAGAAGTAATTATTCCCTACACCTTGTAAGATTACAGTTTCATCAGAGGAATTAACATTAGAGCCTAGAACACTGGTCAGCATAAGGGATTGGCAAGCACCTGTATCACGATATATTTTAACTGATTTCCTGTCATTACTGTCCAGAGGACTGACAAAACCATCAGACAGGAAATTAGCACATGAACTCTTGAGAGTGTCACCCACGTTACTGCTCAAAAGAGGAGCTCCATCATGAGAATTTAAGTTACCCCTCAAAGCAGGTTCAGTTAACTCAGTTAAAGAATTCTGGGAACTCTCAAGAGTGGACACTAGACCAATTGACTGAATATTTAAAGACTCCTTTTTGTTCACATCACGCTGTCTCCTGAAACATCTCTCCGTAGTATGACCAAGCTTACTACAATAAGTACATTTACTTTTCTGAAATCTAGAGGTGAAGCTGGTATTTACTTCCTGAGAAACATCATCCTTATTCTCTTTCCTGTTACCTGTACTCTGAGTAGAGGCAACGTACTTACTCTCAGCTTTCCCTTTTTCTCTAGAATATCTCTTGTGAGTGAGAACATACTCATCAGCTAAAACTGCAGCATCAGACAAATTATCTATTCTTTTCTCATCAAGATATAGGCTTACATCTTTACTAATACATCTTTTGAAATCCTCCAGCAAAATCATCTGCTTAAATTTACCAAAATCAGAATCCACATTCTTAGAATTTAACCACTGCTCTAACAGATCTTCTTTGATTTTTGCATACTCAACATGGGATTGCTTATCTTGCTTATAAGTTGTCCTAAATTTTACTCTATAAGCTTCAGGAACAAGCTCATAGGCCTTAAGAATCAAGCTCTTAACTACATCATAATTATCAGACTGATCCTGAGGCAAAGATGCATAAGTTACTTGAGCTTTACCGGTGAGAACAGTTTGAAGGAGTACTGGCCAATACTCCTTAGGCCAATTAAAACCTGTAGCTACCCTCTCAAACAACTGAAAATACTTTGTTAAATCAGATTCATTAAAAGGAGGGACAAGTTTAACATTTTTAGCCACATCAAAATCATCAGAGCTAGATGATCCAGTTCCACCTTGTCTCATGCGATACTCATGGTCTGCCTGAATCCTAGCTATTTCAACTTGTGCCTCAGCCTCCTTAGCTTTTGCCTGAAATTCAGCCTCCTTAGCCTGTGCTTGAAATTCAGCTTCCTTCACACGAGACTCCGCCTCCTTAGCCTTAGCCTCCTGCAGGGCTAGCTGTAACTTAGCTAATTCAATCTGCGTTTGCTCATTTGGAGGAGTTACATTAAACAAGCTTTTATTAATCATGCCAACAATTTGATCTTTAGAATGATGAGAGTGAACTGCAATTCCCAATTGTTGAGCAACAAGCTTAAGTTCATTCTTTGTTCTGTTTTCTATATCACACACTGTTTGCACATTTGACAAAAAATCTTTGGCTTCATCAAGTGTAGAAATAGTAGCCATCATGAATATATCACAGTCACAAAATATCAAACAATATCCTTATGATAATATCCTGAATATCCTGATATGAGGTCGCCAAATTTATGTTACGGAACAGAGAAAGATAATGTACACTTTAAGTGAGAATACGAAGAGTCACTACTGTCCCGTAAAGTTCCAGGTTCAAAACAAAAGAGTTAGGTAAAATTACAAGTTAAAGTTTAATGCACAAACTAACAACAAAACATTCAGGACTCATAAGGATAATGTAATGGCAAAAACAGGTTAAATATATGGTTAACTGCAATAGCCTCTATTAACACGAAATTAGCAAGAGTAAATTTATCTAAGTCAGCCCTGATAAAATGAGATACCAGATAATACTCAGTGAATGCCACATAAATAATTACAGATACAAACTATTATAAAAAATGACTGACATAAAGAACCCCACACGAATTACAAAAACTTCACTAGGCCTACAAATTAAACTTATGCTATACAGTACAAGAAAAAATGCAACAACAGTTATACTCAAATTACACACAGCTGCTAGATGGTTGGAGATTTCTTGAGCACTCACAATAATAATATCTGTACAGGGGAGGACAGAGATGTGAACAAAATGAGGAGCAGATCTAAGTGGCAATGATGCAGAGACTGAGCTCATTATATAGGGGCTGGCAGAGCTTGATACAACTTGTAAGAGGGACGCGCAAATGAAGCCATGGGGACAGAGAGCTGAAAATCCCGCAAAGTATAACAGAGAGAACGACTTACTCTACTATAACGGTAGAAGGGGGGACTGAGGCAGAACACGCTCGTGATCAAACATGCAGCAACTGTGCGTTAAAATTACACAAAGGATGATGAAATCATAGGCTATGTAACACCTCCCCACAAAGAAAAAAGAAATTTACAAAGGAAATTTCTTATTACTCTAAAACAATCTGTCTAAAGTCTAGATAAGCAATCTGCAATAACATTTTCTTTCCCCTTGACATGTTGTATGTCTAATGAATACTCCTGAAGAAGTAGACTCCATCTTGTCAATCTCTGATTTTTATCTTTAAACTTACTAAGGAATTTCAGTGGGTTATGATCGGTATAAATGACTATGGGGTCAAAACCAGAACACAAATAAAATGAAAAATACTGTAAACCCAAAATCAAGGCCAAAAGCTCTTTCTCAATAGTTGAGTAGTTCTTTTGAGGTGGAGTGAACTTCTTACTGTAATAAGATACAGGATGTTCAATACCCTGATCATCCTCTTGCAGCAAAACAGCCCCAGCTCCTGTATCACTTGCATCAACAGCCATCTTAAAAGGCTTAGCAAAATTTGGAGTAGCGAGCACTGGCTGACTTAATAGAATAGCTTTAAGTTTGTTGAAAGAGGATTCACAGTTATCGGTCCAGACAAATTCAACTCCCTTTTTCAGTAGGTCTGTAAGTGGTGATACAAGAATAGAAAAGTTAAGAACAAATCTCCTGTAATAACCTACCATTCCCAAAAATCTTTGTAGCTCTTTCCTACTTTTAGGTCTGGGAAGATCACTTATAACCTGAACCTTAGCTCCTGGTGGTGCAACATGTCCATCACCAATTACATACCCAAGGTACTGAACTTTAGCTTGACCAAACTCACACTTTGATAAATTAGCTACAAGATTAGCATGAACTAAACGGTCAAGAAATTTTCTGACATGGCATAGGTGATCTTTCCAGTTGTCACTGAAGATTAATACATCATCAATATAAACAACACACCCTGCCAAACCCTCTGTTACAACATTCATGAGCTTCTGAAATGTGGCTGGTGCATTCTTCATACCATACGGCATTACAGAACATGCAAAAGCCTTTCCTAGTGTTACAAAACATGAGATCTCCCTAGCACGTTCAGTCATAGGTACTTGCCAGTATCCCTTTAACAAATCAAACTTACTTATGTACCTAGCCTTTCCGATCTTGTCTATGCAATCTTCCACACGAGGGAGAGGGTAAGTGTCTGTTTTGGTTATCTGATTAACACGTCTGTAGTCGATGCAAAGCCTCTGTGACCCACCTGGCTTA
This sequence comes from Coenobita brevimanus, assembly GCF_032717465.1. Classification (NCBI taxonomy): domain Eukaryota; kingdom Metazoa; phylum Arthropoda; class Malacostraca; order Decapoda; family Coenobitidae; genus Coenobita; species Coenobita brevimanus. The sequence goes on from NC_137037.1 coordinate 30,406,840, forward strand.
GGGACTAGAGTGACAGGAGAACTCCACTCGCTCTGACAGGGCTCAATCATCTTGTGGTCCAACAGGTAGCCAAGCTCCTTCTGGATGAGAGGAACTTTCACTGGGTTCACACGGTAAGGAGGCAATTTAATTGGCTTTGCGTCTCCAACATCGACATCATGCATCAACACAGTGGTTCTTCCTGGAGTGGCACGGAACACTTGCGGGTACTCCTGCAGTAATGCCGAAAACTCCTGCCTTTCCTTGGGTGGTAGATGAGAAAGCTTAGTCTGGAGATCATTCATGATATCAGGATTCTTCCCCAAACTATCACTCAGGCTCATACTGCATGGGAGAGCTTCACTTGCAGACTCGGGTGGAACAGCTACAGTGCAGACTGGATTATTTTCGTCCCGCCTGTGATATAACTTTAGCATGTTGATGTGACATAGTTGCTTGCTCTTTCTACGATCTGGTGTGGCGATGACATAGCTGACATCACTGAGTTTCTTCTCCACGAAATAAGGGCCACTAAACTTGGCTTGAAGAGGTTGCCCATGAACTGGTAGCAGAATCAAAACCTGATCTCCTGGCTGAAAGTGGCGTAACCTGGACTTCTTATCATACCAAGTCTTCATCTTCTCCTGAGCAGCTCCTAAATTCTCTCTCGCCAGCTGTAAAGCAGTGGACAGCCGTTCTTTGAAATTCATCACATACTCCAGCAGGTTGACGTCATCTTCCTCCGACAGCCAGCATTCCTTGAGTAGCTTAAGGGGTCCTCTTACTTCATGGCCAAACAGTAGTTCAAAAGGTGAGAAGCCCAGTGATTCATTTGGAGATTCTCTTGCAGCAAACACAACGAATGGAAGACCTTTATCCCAGTCTTTCTGATGTTCCAAACAGTATTTCTTGAGCATCGATTTGAGTGTTTGATGATATCTCTCCAACGCTCCTTGGGTCTGGGGATGGTAAGCTGAAGACGTGATCTGGGTGATGCCCAACTCTTTCAGAGACTGTTTGAAAACGTTTGACATGAAATTACTTCCCCGGTCTGACTGTACCTCCTTGGGCAGACCAAACTTTGTGAAGAACCCTAGCATTTCCTTAACCACGTTCTTTGCTGAGATATTTCTAAGTGGAATGGCTTCAGGATAACGAGTAGCCATATCAATCATGGTCAACACATAAGAAAATCCTGAAGAAGTCTTAGGAAGAGGGCCCACAATATCCACCAACACACGGGTGAAAGGCGCCTCAAAAGGAGGAATGGGAACTAGAGGTGCAACCTTTTCGGTCTGATTACACTTCCCCACAACTTGACAGGTGTGACAAGACTTACAATACCAGGAAACATCCCTGAAGATACCTGGCCAGTAGAAGTGTTTCAAAATGCGTGCCACAGTCTTCCTCACTCCAAGGTGTCCTGCCAAACTGGAATCATGAGCCACTCTAATGATATCCTGCCTACAAACACGAGGGATGACAACTTGATGTACAACCTCCCATTCACAGTCGGCTGATGCTGTTGGGGGTCTCCACTTCCTCATAAGTACTCCTGACTTTACATAATAACAAGTAGAAGCACCAGCTGACTCTTCCTCACTGCAAGCAGAGTTAGCTAGACCTTTCAACTCAGGGTCAGCAACCTGCAACTCAACCAACTCTTGACGAGACAAATTATCAACACTACGGGGTACTGCCTCATCTGGTGAGTGGTCCAAATTAGCAAGAAAAGTGTCAGCTAGGATAACATCATCATCATCATTATCCTCTAAATCACCAGTAACTTTAGACTTAGCCCTAGTGACAGCACATGCAGGGAACACATCAGGGACATCACAATCCTGGGACGCAGCCACTGGCTCACTAGACAACTGAGGAGCTGGACACACTTGACTTCCACCAATATCATTTCCAAGTAAGAAAGTTACACCTGACATTGGGAGTGTCTCAACCAACCCAACCATAACAGAACCATTAACAAAACCAGACTCTAAATTCACTCTGCACAGAGGAACAGAGAAGTAATTATTCCCTACACCTTGTAAGATTACAGTTTCATCAGAGGAATTAACATTAGAGCCTAGAACACTGGTCAGCATAAGGGATTGGCAAGCACCTGTATCACGATATATTTTAACTGATTTCCTGTCATTACTGTCCAGAGGACTGACAAAACCATCAGACAGGAAATTAGCACATGAACTCTTGAGAGTGTCACCCACGTTACTGCTCAAAAGAGGAGCTCCATCATGAGAATTTAAGTTACCCCTCAAAGCAGGTTCAGTTAACTCAGTTAAAGAATTCTGGGAACTCTCAAGAGTGGACACTAGACCAATTGACTGAATATTTAAAGACTCCTTTTTGTTCACATCACGCTGTCTCCTGAAACATCTCTCCGTAGTATGACCAAGCTTACTACAATAAGTACATTTACTTTTCTGAAATCTAGAGGTGAAGCTGGTATTTACTTCCTGAGAAACATCATCCTTATTCTCTTTCCTGTTACCTGTACTCTGAGTAGAGGCAACGTACTTACTCTCAGCTTTCCCTTTTTCTCTAGAATATCTCTTGTGAGTGAGAACATACTCATCAGCTAAAACTGCAGCATCAGACAAATTATCTATTCTTTTCTCATCAAGATATAGGCTTACATCTTTACTAATACATCTTTTGAAATCCTCCAGCAAAATCATCTGCTTAAATTTACCAAAATCAGAATCCACATTCTTAGAATTTAACCACTGCTCTAACAGATCTTCTTTGATTTTTGCATACTCAACATGGGATTGCTTATCTTGCTTATAAGTTGTCCTAAATTTTACTCTATAAGCTTCAGGAACAAGCTCATAGGCCTTAAGAATCAAGCTCTTAACTACATCATAATTATCAGACTGATCCTGAGGCAAAGATGCATAAGTTACTTGAGCTTTACCGGTGAGAACAGTTTGAAGGAGTACTGGCCAATACTCCTTAGGCCAATTAAAACCTGTAGCTACCCTCTCAAACAACTGAAAATACTTTGTTAAATCAGATTCATTAAAAGGAGGGACAAGTTTAACATTTTTAGCCACATCAAAATCATCAGAGCTAGATGATCCAGTTCCACCTTGTCTCATGCGATACTCATGGTCTGCCTGAATCCTAGCTATTTCAACTTGTGCCTCAGCCTCCTTAGCTTTTGCCTGAAATTCAGCCTCCTTAGCCTGTGCTTGAAATTCAGCTTCCTTCACACGAGACTCCGCCTCCTTAGCCTTAGCCTCCTGCAGGGCTAGCTGTAACTTAGCTAATTCAATCTGCGTTTGCTCATTTGGAGGAGTTACATTAAACAAGCTTTTATTAATCATGCCAACAATTTGATCTTTAGAATGATGAGAGTGAACTGCAATTCCCAATTGTTGAGCAACAAGCTTAAGTTCATTCTTTGTTCTGTTTTCTATATCACACACTGTTTGCACATTTGACAAAAATCTTTGGCTTCATCAAGTGTAGAAATAGTAGCCATCATGAATATATCACAGTCACAAAATATCAAACAATATCCTTATGATAATATCCTGAATATCCTGATATGAGGTCGCCAAATTTATGTTACGGAACAGAGAAAGATAATGTACACTTTAAGTGAGAATACGAAGAGTCACTACTGTCCCGTAAAGTTCCAGGTTCAAAACAAAAGAGTTAGGTAAAATTACAAGTTAAAGTTTAATGCACAAACTAACAACAAAACATTCAGGACTCATAAGGATAATGTAATGGCAAAAACAGGTTAAATATATGGTTAACTGCAATAGCCTCTATTAACACGAAATTAGCAAGAGTAAATTTATCTAAGTCAGCCCTGATAAAATGAGATACCAGATAATACTCAGTGAATGCCACATAAATAATTACAGATACAAACTATTATAAAAAATGACTGACATAAAGAACCCCACACGAATTACAAAAACTTCACTAGGCCTACAAATTAAACTTATGCTATACAGTACAAGAAAAATGCAACAACAGTTATACTCAAATTACACACAGCTGCTAGATGGTTGGAGATTTCTTGAGCACTCACAATAATAATATCTGTACAGGGGAGGACAGAGATGTGAACAAAATGAGGAGCAGATCTAAGTGGCAATGATGCAGAGACTGAGCTCATTATATAGGGGCTGGCAGAGCTTGATACAACTTGTAAGAGGGACGCGCAAATGAAGCCATGGGGACAGAGAGCTGAAAATCCCGCAAAGTATAACAGAGAGAACGACTTACTCTACTATAACGGTAGAAGGGGGGGACTGAGGCAGAACACGCTCGTGATCAAACATGCAGCAACTGTGCGTTAAAATTACACAAAGGATGATGAAATCATAGGCTATGTAACAATATATAGATAGATAGATAGATAGAGATAGACAGATATAGACAGATACAGAGATATATAGATATAGATACAGATAGATAGATTGATGGATAAATAGATAGATAGAGTGATAGATATTATGATCATCGTCGTCAGCCATCGCAAGTCCACCGCTGTATAGATGGCTTCCCAATTTTCTCTACAAATTCCAAGACTGAGCCAAACTCAGCCCTGTTTTACCTTCAGATTTGTCTCTCTCATCTCTCCACCTGTCTGGTCTTTTTCTGCAACGCTTTTAATCTCTTGGAGACCACTCAGTAGGCCTCTTGCTCCATCGTTTATCCCTTATTCTTGCTACATGTCCTTCTCACCTCTGTTTCTGTTCTTTTATAGCTTATAAATGTTCTTGACTTTAGTCTGCTCTCTCTACCAGCGTTTGTCTCTTCCCTTCTCTCAAAGATATTCGCAACATTGACCGTTTCGTTGCCCTTTGTGTACGGATTTTTTCCCCTTTATTTACGTCATTTTCCAAGTCCATAACCGTATGTCATAGCTGGGATTTTACATTCGTTATACACTTTTCTTTCACACGTGCTGGAAAGCTACTTTTTATGATTCCTCATGTTTACCGCCATCCAGTTGTAATGTGTCTTTTTGTTTCATTTTAGTGGCTTTTCATTAGTTTTAGTATTTGTTTCAACTTCTTCAAAAATTTCTTCAATTATTTTGATGACGCTCCATGGTGTATTTAGATTAAGCATTACTTTACACTTACATTGGTTCATCTTTAGCCCTACTTTGAGAATTTCTGTTTAGGTCATTTAACATTTCTTGCAGTGTCTTTGCTGTTTCTGAGATTAGCACAATGTCATATGCAATCTGAGATGCTTAAGTTTTCTCCATGTACGTTTTTCCCTTTGCTCTCCCACTCTAGCTTTCTGAAAATGCTCTCAAGACATACAAATAAATTTGGTGAAGTTGTATCACACTGATGAACGCCTCTCTCAGTCTTAAATATTCTGAGTCTATATGTAACTTGACTGTAGCAGTTCCCTTTTAGTATGTGTTTTTAGAGCAGTTTAATGTTGTTCTCCTTTTCTCCTTGTTTCCACGATGAATTTATAATTACTATGTGCTCCACCTAGCTGAAAGCCTTTTCTTAATTGACAAAACATATTCAAAGTGGTTTATTGTAATCTATCTATCTATCTATTGCCAGACGCCTCAATCCCGTTTGGGGTGGCCACAGACAAATCGTCTCAACGTCGCCCTGTCCCCCACCATTTCACTGCCCTGCTCCCAACTCACACCCCTCTCTCTCATATACCTCTCCACCCCATCCCTCCATCTCATCCTCGGCCTTCCCCTCCCTCTTCCCCCCTCCACCTCACTCACATACACTCTCTTCGTCAGTCTTTCACCCTCCATCCTCTCCACATGGCCAAACCACCTCAGTGTGTTCCTCATAACGCTTCCTATCACATCCACATCAACACCACAACGCTCCTTTATATCCTCATTCGTCAGCCTGTCTCTCCATGTGACTCCACAGGCTCCTCTTAAATAACTGATTTCCACTGCTCTCACTCTTGACTTGTGTCCTTCCAACAACGTCCAAGCTTCACTTCCGTACGTTAGAGTTGGTATCACAATACTGTCATGTAGTAACTTTTTCACTTCCATGCTTACTTCCCTGTTTCTTATCACTGCTTTCAAAGAGCCAGCAATCTTTCTTCCCTGCTGTACCCTTTCAAGTACTTCACCCTCCAAACCTCCATCTTTACTCATCACACTACCCAAGTACATAAACGTACTCACATTTTCCAATTCCTCACCATCCAACCTCGCTGTACATTCACTGACTTCACCTCTCTCAAAGACCATCACTTTACTCTTCCCTACATTCACCTTTAGATTCCGTTTCTTACACACTCTCCCAAACTCCGGTAAGTGAATCACTGTGTGTTGTGTAAATGATCAGAAGTCCAGTACCCATTTCAGAGCTCTGCCTGAACACGTGAATGGTTTTCCTCCAAAACTGTTCTTATTCTATTGGTAATACTTTAAGTGATGAGTTTGTAAATAATTGATGGAAGTTAATAGGTCGATAGTTATCAAGATCTTCTGAGTTGCCTTTCCTGGCAATGCATTTGTTGCATTACACTATGTTTTGGGAATTTTCTTCTTCATATGTTGAGTGAGTAAGTGGGCGAGTCGGTTTTGACTTTGTGCTCCAGCATCCGACAGTAAATTTGCTACTGTTTCATTTTCTCCAGGTGCCTTTCCTCTTTTCATACTTTTAAGAAAAAAGTTTACTTCCTCTGGTGTTATAGATGTTATTTCACTTATGTCAAATGAAAAGTCAGCTGTTGATCCTATTGTTCTTCGTGTAAATAGTTTCAACTCTGTCCACCATATTCTCTCAACATTTGATGACTTCATCATTTATGTCTTTTAGTGAAATTGGTTACTTTCTTGTCATTTTGCTTCGGTCCTTTTCAGACTTCTTCTCTTTTGGTGGGTTCATTGATCTAATAAATGTTTCTCTTTCGTTTTTTTTTTCCTATGTATTACTATTGTTTAAACTGTGCTCTTTCTATTGCATTTTTTTTTTCTTTAACATCCTTTCTTCTTTTCATGAGCTAGAGAGTAATTTTCGAACACTCGTTGGCTTGGGTTGTACTAGATTTTCCTATTTCCTCTGCCGAATCCCCTTATTTTATTTTAGTTTTATTTTTTGTCTATCATTCAACTCGTCACTGTCACACTCGGTATTGTACAGTCATTTTGTTTTCCCTTAACTGAATGGCAGTTTCTTTTTCATTTACTTTAATTAGGCATACTTTTTATTTTCAATCAGTTTCTGTCTTGCATTTCAGAAAATTGTATGTGGCTGTGCAACTGACCATTTTATGGTCATTGCCTGTCATTTACTTTACTGATAACTGTGACATGAGTGATCGTGTTTTCCTTAACTTTTGTAGAGAATTTTATTTCATTCTTTGTTTCTCTATTTCAACTTCTCCAGGTCCATTTCTCCCCTTTCTTTTATGGGAGAATGTGTTAATTATTCAAAGGTTATACATTTCTGCAAAATTTACCAACATTTCACAACTGTCATTCCCCTCTACTACTCCAAATTTTCCCACATATGCTTCGTTACTTTTTTATCTGTCAACTTTTGCATTTAAGTGTCCCATGAGTGCAGTATACTTCGTCTGTTCTATTTCAAGATCTGGGCGATGTCGATATAGAATGTCTTTATTTTCTCATTTCTGTTTTGAGAAGAGGGTGCATATACTTGTATTAATTTTATGCCATATATTTTGCAGAGTTTAATTAAAATTTATGCAATTCTGTCAGACACACAACGGAATTTAATATTGTTCTCTGCAAGATTTCCGTTAATTCGATATCCTACACCACAATGTTTTTCATCCTGCTTTCCTCAGTAATAAGATACGTGCTTGCTGTCTTGGAGCTATGTTAAATTTTATAATCTGTAGCTCTTGCTCAGCCCTATGATATCCCAAATAATTTTTTTCAGGTTTAGTGGTGATTATGTGTGTGTGGATGAAAGGATGCGAAGATCTGTAATGGATGCAAGAGCGTATAAAGGTTGGGGGAGTGGACTTTCTAAAATGGAAAAACAGAAGAAGGGAAAGACGGGAAGAAGGAGTAAATGCAAGGAGAATGGAAAGGATACAGGAGCATGAGAAAAAGGCAGATTATAAGAGAGAAGTGGAGGAACAATTGGGTAAATATGAACTGCAGCAGATGGGGGACGTGGAAGGTGTATGAAAGATATTCACAGTAGAAATATGTGCGGCATGTGAGGTGGTGTGTGGGATGAAGAGAAGACGAAAGGGGGTGCAAGGAACGGCATAGTGGAATGAAGAGGTGAGATAGGCTATGGCACAAAAGAAGAAAGCATATAATGAATGGATGATAAATAGGGGCGTGGAAGAAGTTGAGAGACGGAAGAGAGAGTTATATATAGAAAGGAAGAGAGAGGTGAAAAGATTAGTACTGGAGAATAAGAAGAGAGTGGATGAGGAATTTGGAAGAAATTTGAGTGTAAAGTGGAGGGAATAGAATGGCAATGAAATTAGTAGGGATGTGAAAGATAAAAATGGTAGATTACTAGTGGAGAAGGGAGAAAAAGTGAGCAGGTGGAGAGAACACTTTAAGGAATTGTTGAACATAGAGAATGAAAGTAATGCGAGTATAAGTGGCTGGGAAATGGCTGGGAGAAGGAGGGAGGTGAGAAAACAGGAAGAAATCAGTATGATGGAAGTTGTGGAAGCAATGAAGAAAATCAAAATGGGGAAAGCCCCAGGAATTGATGGAGTGTGTGGTGAAATGCTGAAGCATGGGGGAGAGATAGTAGTATAACAGACGTGGGAGATGTGCAGATTGGCCTGGGAAGAAGGTAGAGTCCCCAAGGATTGGAAGCCAGGTATAATTATTCAATTGTACAAAGGGAAGGGGAGAAAAGAAGTGTGTGGTAATCATAGGGGCATTTGTCTTCTTAGTGTAATAGGAAAAGTATACGGTAGGATACTTATTGACTGAGTTAGGGAAATAACAGAGGAATTAGTTGGAGAAGAACAGGGAGGCTTTAGGAAGGGGAGAGGTTGTGTAGATCAGATATTAGGAAGGGGAGAGGTTGTGTAGATCAGATATTAGGAAGGGGAGAGGTTGTGTAGATCAGATATTAGGAAGGGGAGAGGTTGTGTAGATCAGATATTAGGAAGGGGAGAGGTTGTGTAGATCAGATATTCATTCTTAGTTCTTTGGTGGAAAAATTTCTAAAGGGAAAGAAGTTGTATGCGCCCTCTTGGATTTGGAGAAAGCATATGACAGGGTGGATAGACAAGGATTGTGGAAAGTATTAAGAATATTTGGAGTAGATGGGAAGTTGCTGAATGCTGTGAAGAGTATGTCTGAGGGTGCTAAGGCTGCATTGCGTCTGGATAGTAAACTGAGCGAATTTTTCTGTTTGAAGGTTTGGTTGAAACAAGGATGTGTCATGTCTCCATGGTTGTTCAATCTGTACATGGATAGGGTTATAAAAGAGATACAATGTAGGGCAGTGGATTTTGGAGTGGCCCCAATGAGAGAGGGCAGTGTTTAGGAACTCCCTGTGTTGTTGTTTCCAGATGATACTGTGTTGTTCAGTGAGGACAAAGGGGAGCTGCAAGGCTTGGCAGGTGAATTTGGGAGAGTGTGTAAGAAGCAGAATCTAAGGATGAATGTAAGGAAGAGTAAAGTTATGGTCTTCGAGAGAAGTGAAACCAGTGACTGTACAGTGAGTTTGGATGATGAGGAAATGGAAAACGTGAATCCGTTTTAGTACTTGGGTAGTGTGATGAGTAAGAATGGAAGTTTGGAGGGTAAAGCGCTTGAAAGGGTACAACAAGGAAGAAAGTTTGCTGGTTCCTTGAAAGCTGTGCTAAGAAACAGGGAAGTGAGCATGGAAGTGAAAAAGTTACGTGACAGTACTGTGATACCATCTCTAACGTGTGGAAGTGAAGCTTGGACGTTGTTGGAGGGACACAAGTCAAGAGTGAGAGCAGTGGAAATGAGTTATTTGAGAGGCCTGTGAAGTACATGGAGAGACCGACTGACAGATGAGGATGTGAAGTAGCGTTGTGGTGTGGATGTGGATGTGATAGGAAGCGTTAGGAGAAACACAATGTGGTGATTTGGCCATGTGGAGAGAATGGAGAATGAGAGACTGACGAGGAGAGTGTATGTGAGTGAGGTGGAAGGGGAGAGAGGGAGGGTGAGGCCAAGGATGAGATGGAGGGATGGAGTGGAGAGGTATATAAGAGAGGGAGGTGTAAGTTGGGAACAGGGCAGTGAAATGGCGGGAAACAGGGCGACGTAGAGGCGATTTGTTTTTGGCCACCCCGTATGGGATTAATGCGTCTGGCAATAGATAGATTGATAGATAGATTTAGTCATTAAGGTATCAAGTTTGTAATTTTCTAAGAGGGTCCTTATACTGTACTGTATAGCTTTTCCTAAATTTAATTTTGTTCACTGTCCTGGTCTCTGATTTGCCGAGACAGTGCCTGTTCGCCTTCAGTGCGAGTAAGTATAGGAATTAGTGCGGTTGGAGGTTTAGTAGATGATAGTAATGGCCAGATATTCACTATCAGTAGAATTCATGGTTGGCTGAGGGGACTGTGGCAAATAATTTCACCCCTCTGCCACAGTTTTTGGTAAAATGTAATTTTGTGTGGCACTTTACTCAGCATGTTAGGTGGAGCCTTGTCTATTTATCTGTTACACACACACACACACATATATAGATAGATAGATAGATAGATAGATACAGATATAGATATATAGCTAGCTAGATAGATAATGTTGAGAAACAAGATTTACTATATAGGAAGCACTGGAAGGTTCTCAGTGTTTCTCATATTTTTGACTAATATGTCAAAGTTGCCAGTTAGCCTGCTATTTGTGAGCAGTGGCATTTTGTAAAGTTATGCATTAGAATTAATGCTCTTTTTTTTTTTTTTTATAACGTTTTATTGATGTGATTGTTATATTATGTACTTTTACCTCAGTTTGTATGCTAAATAATTTAGAGTGTTATGTAGTGTAAGAAAACTTTGGATATTTTTGATGACTGATTAGGCAATTGTGGTTGCCAGAGTATACTTGAAAATTCGAGTGTGCTGTAATACATGATAATATAGGATGGAGGAAAGAATGGAGAAGTATGAGTTTAGTTTGACTTGTGGCCTTGCGAAGTTAGTGTAGTTCTGCTACTTGTGATATCTGTGAAATGTAGTTGGCGACCATACCATGTAATTGCCTGGTAAATAATGACAACGAACATGAGAAGCTTGTTTACATTCAATGCCTGTTCTGATAATTATGTGTTGTTGTACATCTATTGGTTGCCTCTAGGAAGAACGAATCACAGGAGAACGTAGTTCCTATACTGAATTACTACTGTTGGAGTCTGTGGCAGTGTGGGACGGGGATGCAACAATGATATCATGAGTGTGGATCATTAGAAAAGTGCTGCAATGAGTCAAACCTTTGACTTGGAGGCAGAAGGTGTACAGACTAGAAGCCGGGCTACACAGGACGAGGTGTCATTGGGTGCAGTCATGAAGCTATTGCAAACACAAAGAGTACAATTACAAGCAGAAAGTGTACAGCTAGAACAGAATGAAGGACAGAAAGAACTTAAAGAACAATTACAGGCAAAGAATGAAGGACAGAAAGAACTCAAAGAACAATTAATGGCACAGAATGAAGAACAGTAAGAACGATATGACCAGCTTCAAGAGACATTATAGGAGCAACAGAAGGAAGACAACTGAGGATGCAAAAACAGCTAAAGGCTTTCATGGGGGAAATGAAGAAAGAAAAGCATCAGTTTAAGGAGGAAGTAGATACCAAGCTTAAGCACCAGAAGTATGAGGTAAGCAATAATGGGACGGAGTGCAGACAGCATATACATGACCAGCTGAAAATTAGTGAGGGAATAATGATGGTGTGCAGACATCGTGTAGATGACCAGTTGAATCATCTAGACGAACATTTGAAGATAATTAGTGAGAGAAGTGAGGCTGCAGAGAAATATTGCACTGCTGAGACTCAGGTTTGTGTACAGGTAGCATATATATATATATATATATATATATATATATATATATATATATATATATATATATATATATATATATATATATATATATATATATATATATATATATAATAGACAGTGTATGGTTAATCTTGATGGATTCCAGGCATCTAAAGGTAGCTTTATGGGGTTGAATAATTAGAATGTAGGAGTTTTAAGCCCTGGATTTAATTATGATGCCCAGTTTTTTATGCCCCAAACCAGTGAAGTGCATGGCTATATTGGAGGTACAATTAAATAGAAACGTCAGGACTCTTATGGTAGAGTATCCTGGGAAGCTTTCCGTGTGCAATTTGAGTTACTTGCTGATAACAATGGTTTGGATGGCAGGCAGGACAGCTTGCTCCTAGCCTCAAGGGTGCTGCAGTGGAGATTCTTGGGCAGATGTCAGTAGAGGAGAGGAACAGTTGTCAGTCCTTCTTAGAAATACTGGACTACAGATATGGGACCGTTTACCAGGCTGAGGTTTACAGGGCAAGATTCTGGACTCCTGTACAGCCTCGAAGAGAATCCCTACAACAGCTTGTTCATGACCTGGAGAGTATGGCATACCAGGTGTACCCTGGAGCAGCACCTAACCTGTTGGCTATTCTTCTGAAGGACCAGTTCATCGATGCTCTTGATAATGCAGAGTTGAAACTGCAAGGGAAGCAGGCACAACCAAGCAGCATGCAAGAAGCACTAGCCAGGGCACTAGAATTTGAGTCTTATATCAGGTCCAGTATATCCACTTTTCAGGCAGGTCGTAGTGCGGAATTCAAGGCAAGAAAGGGGCAGATATGTGAAACGAAAAAATTTAAAAGAAGTTGCTAGTACTGTGAAAAACCAGGACATAGGAAAGAGGACTGCTACAAGTGGAAAAGAGAACTGATCAGAGAAGGTTGCTGGTTCTGCGAGAAGCCAGAACACAAGAAGGTGGATTGTTACAAATGGAAGAACGAACGAGAATGGAACAGTCCAAGGAAACCCAATATTGCAACAAGTGGGTGTTGGACATGTGGTGAGGTGAGACACTTCAGCTATGACTGTCCACATGAGAAGGACGGCAAGTAAGAAGGCTGCAGAACACGAGAAGAATGAGGGTAAATTAGTAGTGGTTGATGACAAGAGGCAACCACCAGCCAGTTATTCCCAAGAAGCCCCACCACTGAGGAAATGCAAGAGAACCTTGATCGTCAGTGCAAGAAGACAGGGCCAGTGTCATCTGAAGAAGACCTTGAATAGGTTGCAGATGGAGGATGCAGATTTAGAATGAGTGCTAGTGTGGCTGCAGCGGAGTACAGTGCGACCATCTTCGGAAGCGGTTTCCAGGTTTAACCCTGTGACTAAAAGTTGCTGGAGTCAATGGTACCTTCTTTGTTTGAACAGTGGGCTACTGGAACATCAGTAGGAGACACCCAATGGCCTCAGGAAGTATTGGCAACTGGTGGTTCTGAAGAAAATGAGGTCCAAAATCTTGGATGAGTCTCATAACCAGATCACTAGTGGGCACCTGGGAGTGAAGAAAACTCTAAGCCAGCTGCGACAGAGGTTCAACTGGGCTGCCATGCGCCAGAATGTTGAAGAATGGTATCAGGCTTGTGATGTATGTTGTACCGAGAAGAGAGCCAAGAAACGTGGTTGCGTCCCGCTCCAGCAATACCAAGTGGGTGCACCAATGGAAAGAGTCACGATGGACATTGCTGGACCTCCGCCACTCATTGAATGAGGAAACCAGTATAAGTGTCGCCATGGACTACTTCACAAAATGGCTAGAAGCCATCCCAGATCAAGAGGCTGCAGTTGTTGCTCAGGTGTTGGTTGACTAGTTTTTCTGTCGTTTTGGGATGCCACAAGAGCTGCAATCAGACCAGGGTAGAAACTTTGAGTCTGCTGTGTTCCGTGAGTGCTGCAAGTTGCTAGGGATCAAGAAAACTAGGACGACTCCACTAAGGCCACAGTCAGATGGGATGGTGGAGAAATTCAACTGGACTCTGGGACAATAACAGACCAAGTACTGCATAGAGGGACAAATGGAACTGGACCAGGAATTAAATGCATTGCCGATGGCATATTGGTCTGCATCCTATGAGTCTACCGGCTACACCCCTGCAAAACTGATGCTGGGCCTTGAATTACGCTTACCAGGTGACGTGTTAATGGGGAGATCAACTGGTGAGGAGCTGCCTACAGACATATCCAGCTATGTGAAGCATTATAAAGTGCGAGAAGCTCTAAAGTTTTCGGATGAAGTGATGAAGTGCAAGTATGATGCCAGGGCAAGTGAGGTAAGCTTCAAGGATGGTGACAAAGTTTGGTTATACAATCCTCAGCGGAAGAAGGGACAGTCACCAAAGCCCGTTGGACATTGCCTTGCACTATGTTGGACCGCCTATCAGACTTAACGTACCAGAGTCGAGGAGGCAGGAAGTCTCGCCCAGAGGTGGTACACGTGAATCGTCTGTGGCAGTAACATGGGCCAGGACTACAGCTGGGACGTCTGTGAGGAACTGTCCTCGCCCCCAGCCAAGAATGTTGAGGAGGACCAAGGAGCTGAAGCAAAAGAGGATGGTGACAGTTTCCCGAGGGAGGAAGTGAATCAGGAAGAGGACTAAGACATTCAAGGAAGAGTGGACTGTGTGGATGAGCAGAGACGATGTTGGAGGTGGTATAGGAGAAAACCTGATGTGTTGAAGGATTATTTTGTGCATAATTGAAAGTTTGGTTTGGATTAAGGGTTATGTTTGTATTCGTTGGGTAGTTTTGTCAGGATGACAAAGAACTAGGGAGAATGTAGTGATGAGAACTGGTATTTGCTAGATAGGAAGTGCTGGAAGGTTCTCAGAGTTTCTTGTATATTTTAGTTACGTGTCAGAGTTGCCAGTTAGCCTGCTATTTGTGAGCGGAGGTATTTTGTAAAGTTATGCATTAAATTTCATGCTCTGTTTCTCTATAATGTTTTATTTATGTGAATGTTAAATTATGGCGCCTGGTGGTTTAGTGGGTAATTAAGGCGCTCCAGTCGGTTTGAACCTGGGCAGGTTTATATCCAAGGGATGGTTGGGGTTTATTACTCATGTAATGCCACTTGGGGATGAGCGAGGCTGGTCACTCATCTTAAATGTCAGAACCAACTTTCCTAGTCCCGGACTCCTACGCTCCTGATGGGGCAACACAGGAGTAGATGATGACTGAATGAATGAATGTTAAATTATGTAATTTTATCTTGGTTTGTATGCTAAATGATTTAGAGTGTCATGTAGTGTAAGGAGACTGTGGATGTTTTGGATGTTTCTTTTTTGGTACCTGTGGTATCTACAGTATACTCGAAGATTCTAGTGTAATGCAGGATTATATAAGGAAGAGGAAAGAATAGAGGAGTTTCAGTTTAGTATGACTTGTGACTTTCCGAAGTTACTGTGGTTCTGGTACTTGTTGTTGGAAAGCATACCGTGTAAGTACTTGGTAAATAACGACAACGAACGTGAGAAGCTTGTTTACATTCAGTGCCTGTGCTGATCTGTGTTGTTGTACACCTAAATGCTCCCTCAAGGAAGGACAGCTCATTGGGCAACGTCTTTCCTTTGCTGGAAAACTGCTGTTGGAGCCTGTGGCAGTGTGGGACATGGATGTATCAATATATATATATATATATATATATATATATATATATATATATATATATATATATATATATATATATATATATATATATCATTAAGTGTGACCTCAGGGTTAGTGGACTGAATAGGGAGGCTGCAATGGATCGTGCAGCATGGAAAGCCGCCATTAGGTGACCAAGGCCGACGCATGCAAGCATGTTGGAGCCTTTAAAAACGAAACGAAACGATATATATATCCATGGACAGGATCCCACTGCTACCTGCAGCATCCCCGGTTGGCAGATAGTCGAAGTCCTTTCAGATATGCGAGGGACTGTCTTAGATGGCACAGACCATAGGAACTCCTATAGATATGTAGGGCTCTACTAAATATACTGGATAAGGTGGCACAGAAATTACATCACCAGAAAATATGTGGCAGGGAGGTGAGTTTTTTTTTTTTTTTTTTTATGTGTCCGACTCTGAGCATAGGCTTCACAGCCTGCTCTCAAGGCCCAGTAGTCCTCCTACATACCATACACCTCTCCACATGTCACCATAATCCTCCCAACCCAGCATGAATTTACTATTGATGGTTATAGTGGCGTTTCTGTTAGATCATTGCCTACTAAAGGTCCAACCGCACTGCCTGCTGTTCTTGTGGACAGTGTGCCACCGAAAGTGAGTAGGCTTTGTCACGCCAAATCAGAGACCAGGATACTAAACGAACTAAAATCCACAAAGATCTACGCATACAATGTAAGAAACCTTGGAGAATTCTACAGAATTGATACTGACTGAACTGGAAAACATTAGTTGGGATATTATAGGTTTGATTGAGATCCACAGAAAAGAAGAAAAATTACAGTAACTCAGCTCCAAGACAGCAACCACTTATTTCACTAAAGAGGAAGGCAAAAGAAAAGAATTAGTGGTGTAGAATTTCTGGATAACACAAATCTTGCAGAGAACTTTGTTAAATTCATCAGTGTATCTGACTGAGTAGCATGGATTATATTCAGACTAAGTAAAAGATACACAATGAAAGTAAAATACATATATGCAACAACTTATCAAAGCTCAAACGAAATATAGAAACATTCTGTGATGGTATCTCCCAGATTATGGAAGGAGAAAAGACCGCAATTACTATACTCATGGGAGACATCAATGGTAAAGTTGGCAAATCGAAAAGCGGAGAAATGTGTATGGGAAAATTCAGTTTGGGAGAAAGGAATGACAGAGGTGAAGTGATAGTACATTTTCCTGAAATGTATAACATCAAAATAATGATCACATGACATTTCTTCACAAACGAACAGGGGAAAAATGGACCTGGAGAAGTCCTGATGGAGAAACAAAGAATGAAATCGACGTCATTATAGCAGAAAAGAATTAGATGATCATGATTGTTATATATAAATAATGGTAGATATCGGAAGTTCTCAAAGAATGGTGGGTTGTGCAACCAGATTCAGTTTCAGAAGTGAAAGAAGGAAGCTGAATAAAAATAAAAAGATAAACTCAATAAAAGTAAGCGAAAGCAAAGCATCTTTTCAGTTAGAAAGAAAAAAAAAACAGGTTTAAAGCTCAGAGTTATTCTGAGTGTGACACTGATGAGCTGAATGATAGTTAACAAAAATAATAAGAGAATCAGCAGAGGTAGTAATGAAAGTTAATATAACCAAAACCAACAAGCATTCAAAAGCGACCTTCGAGCTCATGAAAAGAAGAAAGGAGATGAAAGAAAAAAGACAAAGACAGAAAGAACAGTATTAAAAAGCTTATCAACAAGAGACAAAGAGAAGAAATAAGAAAGAGAAACATGGATCATATTAAAGAATGCATAAAAAAACAGAAAGGTCTGAAGTAAAATGGCACTAGGACAGTAGTATATTATATAATTGAAAGATAAAAACGGTGAAGTCATAATTGCAGAGATAGTAGGGTAAAGAGAGTGGAAATATTTTTAAAAAGAATTGTATACATCAAAGATAGTAGTACACCCATGCACCAAAGTTTCTGTACCCCCCTCGGTGGACGGAAGTGGAAGTCAGGGTTAGAGAGAGCGCAGGCGAATGGACAACCGTGAGTGGTAGTTTGATACTGAGCTACGAGGCGAATGGTGAGAAACCTAATGACACTGGATTCGAAATGCGTTCGTAACATACATAGCATATGATATAACATAGACTACTGTACTGTGTTATAATGGAGTCCTGTGAAACTGGTCCAGACACGAGCCATTTGTTCCGGATCATCATCATACAAACAGAGCACCGAGACAGTTGTATTTAAGCTGCGACTGGTCGTCTGCAGTGATAATTTTTGTGAATATGTTAGTTCTGGATTGTCTGTGGCTATAATATTGAATGTTTGTGGAAGTAATGCTGATTCCTACAGCATCTGTGCGGAGGGTTATGTTGAAATTATTTTTTGTGGACGAGTAAACCACAATGTGATGGGCACCACACAGCAAGAGGGTCAACTGCGCAGTGCAATCAGTGACATCATCAGCAGGGCCTGACAGCCGTGTCCCAGTTTATTCATTCACAATTTCTCTGCAGTCATCTCTATCATGTGCAGCCACTCTTCCATGCTCTACAGACATCCCTCCCGATCTAACCCTCTCTTAACACTGTCCATCCATCCCATCCACGGTCTTTTTCTCAGCTTTACACCTCTCACATCAGATCCGTTATATTTTTCACCAGTCGCTCATTATCCGTTTTCTCCATATGCCCAGACCATCGCAACGCTCTCTGTTCAACTCGATCAGCCATCTTTTGCATAACTGCTTTTCTCCTTCACACTTCATCATTTCTCACTCGATCCATACGCGTCACTCAACACTTACTCCTTAGACATCTCATCTTCATTACAATCAAACTCTTCTATGCTCCACCCATATACCATGTTTCAACCCCATACAACATAGCCAGCACCACTGCACCCTTATACAGCCTTGTTTTTATTTCCATTCTAAGCTAACAACATCTAAACAGTTTTTTTTTTTTTATTCCACTTCATTCATTCTAAACATCACCTCTACATCTATTTTTCCATCCACAGCAACATGTGACCCTTAATACTTAAAACACTCTACCTTTTCGAGCAACTCACCATTCAAAACTACATTCATCCCCCTACCAACTACTAACATCTTACACTAAATTATATTACTCTTATTCTCATTTACTCTCAGTTTCCTCCTTTCACACACCCTTCCAAACTCCACTAGCAACTGTCTCAATCTCTCCTCCAAATCAGTCATTAGTGCAGTATCATCTGCAAACAACAGCTGATTCAGAGTTCACTCTATTCCATCAGCATTCACCTGACTCAAACCTCCACCTAACATCCTAGCATTCATCTTCGTTACAACACCATCCATACAAACATGAAACAACCAAGGGACATCACATATCACTGCTGTAGCCCCACTCTCACGGGAAACTAATCACTCACAGTATTTCCCACTCTTACACACGCTGTATTATTTACATAAAAACTTTTCACTCATTTTAACAACCTACCACCTAGCCCATACAATCTCAAAACAGTCCACAAAGCCTCCCTATCAATTCTATTACTCGCTTTCTCTAAATCCATGAACGTCCAAAACACATCCTTTCCTTTCGCCAAATATTTTTCACACACTTGTCTCACAGCAAACAGCTGATCCACTGATCCTCCTCCCTCTCCTAAAACAACACTGCTCATCACCAATCACTCCCTCTGTACCCTTTCTAACTCTCCTAATCAACAATCTTCCATACACTTTACCTTCAACACCCGATAGACTTATACCCCTAAAACTAGTACATTCATACTTACCACCCTTACCTTTATACAACGGAACGATACTCGCACTTGCCCTGTCAGTCGGCACCATACCACTCACAAAACACACATTTAGCAGTCTTACCTACTACTCAGCAATAGTCACTCCACCACCTTTCAAACATTCCACAGCACACGCATCCATACTTGCAGCTTTCCCTGCTTTCATATCCTTTACCGTCTCCTGCAATTCCTCCATCACGATCAAAGAATCATTCAACTCTCCCAACACATTTATTCCTTAGACCCCTCCATCTGCCACAGTCTCCCTTTCCTTCTCTACATTTAACAGTCTTTCAAAATACTCTGCCCATCTCTTCCTTATTGTATCCATCTCAATTACCATCCTTCCAACTTCTGCTTGTACTCACCCTTCCTTCCCATACTCTCCCTTTCACACTCTGTTCACCTCTTTCCAAAACATTGTCTTATTCTGTTGAAAATATTCAGTCATTCGCCTGTCCCATCTCTCATCTGCTGCCACTTTAGCATCACTCACAGCACTTCTCGCACTATTCCTCTTCCCCTTGTACCTCTCATATGACACCTCATCCTGTCTCTGCAGCCATACTTCATATGCACGTCTCTTCTCAGCTACAGCCATTCTTATTTCCTCACACCACCATTCACTTCCCTTTCTTACACCACCACCACCTGTCTCGCATCACAAACCTCTTTCGGATACCCCTTCGCAGTACTATTAAACAACTGTCATTCCTCCTCCACACCGCCATTTTCCTGATTATTCACTGTGTTCCACTCATCTTTCAACTACTGATACTTCATAATTTTCTCTCTTTTATCCAACTCACTCACCTTCAAAACCTCTCTCCCTTACCGAACTCTTCCAGCTCTCACCCACCTCATACCTAATCTCAACTTTCCACCAGGTAGTGGTCAGACATACCTCCACCCTCCCCTCTCAGAACTCTCACATCCAACAATCTTCCTCTTACATTCCCGGACACAACTACATAGTCCATGAATTCTCTGTTAACAACCTTTCCACCCTC
This sequence comes from Coenobita brevimanus, assembly GCF_032717465.1. NCBI lineage: Eukaryota > Metazoa > Arthropoda > Malacostraca > Decapoda > Coenobitidae > Coenobita > Coenobita brevimanus. Next base: position 30,427,288 of record NC_137037.1, read on the forward strand.
CTGTCTCACCCATGAATACTTACATTTTTCTACTCAAACCTGGTATTTACAATCAGTATATCTCGCTCAACACACATCCCTATCATTTTTTCCCCATTATAATTTCTTCCAGGCACACCATGCATACCAACGACACCTTCAGTTGCTGCATTTCCCACTCTAGCATTCAAATCTTCCATCATTACCACATTCACATTTGCTCCAAAACTCTGCAGACACTCATCAACATCATTCCAGAAAGACTCCCTCTCTCTTCATCCCTTTAACTACCAGGCCCATATGCACTCACAAATCATCACAATTCACGTCCAAATTTCACATTCCCCCACATTCGTCTCAGTGACACCTCCTTTCAGTCATTCATACACCGCTGCCCTTTCAGGCTCACTGATAAGACCACTCCTCTCAGTCCTCCATTATCAACACCTGACATCCTTCCAGTCACACTTCCATACTTAGATTCAAGTTTCCCTTTCATCTTTGTTCACTCAAAGCAAACACAACCATCTTTCTTCTCGGAAACACTCTCCCAGTATCCTCTTTTTTAACCTCAATCGTATTACATTTACGCTTATTCACAGACCCAATCTTCATGGTAAGGAGATAACTCAATCCCCCTATCCCTTCTATGTCCTGTCGCATCGTAAGAACTAAAAATACAGAGGAGGCGGTCTCTAGTCCGCTCATCCCGTCCCTTTTAGTCGCCTTTTTCAAAAAGAAGGGAAAACGGTGGCAGACTTCTTCCTAACACAACTTGGCTGCAGAGTGATAGTACCATCTCATAGTGCGGCCAGATTGCCCCCCACCCCCCACAGGGAGGGAGTGGGGAGAAAACTATAGAATATATAACCCAACGTGCTTAGGTTTTGCTGATTACGAAAAGGCTTTACACTCAGTGGAGTACATAGATGTTAAAAATTCATCTGGGGAACAAGGAGTAAATGAGAACAGTGTAAAACTACTCAAAAACATATTTAAAGAGGGACTGATGCAGTTAAATTACATAAAGACTCGGAAAAATTTAAGATTGAGAAGGGAGTGCTTCAGGGAGATAAAATTTCACCAAAATTATAAACAGCATGCCTAGGAAGTATTTTCAGAAAGCTAGAATGGGAGAACAAAGGAGTAAACATAGATGGAAAAAAGCTAAACCACTTAGTGTTTGCAGATGACATTGTCCTAATCTCAATAAAAGCAGTGACATTGCAAGAAACGATAAACGACCAATATAAAAAAAAGTCTTAAAGTAGGGGTAAAGATGACTGGAGTAAAAGTAATGTTTAACTCAAATACAACAAAAAGCGTCGTCAGAATATGGGAGGAAATTCTTGAAGTCCAGGAGTACGGTTACATGGGCAAATAGTAATATTAACAAAAGACCATGAGAGAGGGGAAAACAAAGATTCATTACAACTGGATGGAAAGCTTTCGGTAAAGAGAGAGGGATCATGAAAAGCAGTTAGCCAATAAGCATGAAACGAAAAGTATATAACAAATGTACAGTATAATCCCAGCTATGCCGTAGGGTTGTAAGCTCTGCTCAAAACTGGCAAAACAGATCGAACATCAACAAATTCGTTCTCAAAGAGCAATGGAAAGGTCAGTATTGGGAATATCTTTAAACGACAGGAAAAATCAATTTGGAATGAAAGAGCAGACTAAAGTCAGACATTATGGAAGTTACAGAAGAACAGAAAAAGAGGTCGGCAGATCATGCAGCAAAAATAAAAGAGAACCAATAGAGCAAAAGGCCGACTGACCGGACTCTAAGAGATTATAAGAGTAACAGGAAACGGCCAGAGAGGAGGCGCAGCGATGAGACAGAGAAGCTTACAGGCAAAACGTGGGAAAGATTGGCTCAGTCAAGGAATTCGTGGAAAGGTTGGGGGGAGGCCTTGATTCAGCATTGGACTTGAAACAGTTGATGATTATATATATCTATATCTATATCTATCTATCTATCTATATATCTATCTATCTATCTATCTATCTATCTATATATATATATATATATATATATATATATATATGTGTGTGTGTGTGTGTGTGTGTGTGTGTGTGTGTGTGTGTGTGTGTGTGGTAATCACAGGGGCATTTGTCTTCTTAGTATAATAGGAAAAGTGTATGGTAGGATACTTATTGACAGAGTTAGAGAAAGAACAGAGAAATTAGTTGGAGAAGAACAGGGAGGCTTTAGGAAGGGAAGAGGTTGTGTAGATCAGATATTCCTTCTTAGATCTTTAGTGGAAAAGTTTCTAGAGAAGGGAAAGAAGTTGTATGCGGCTTTCATGGATTTGGAGAAAGCATATGACAGGGTGGATAGACAAGGATTGTGGAACTTGTTAAGAATATATGGAGTAGATGGGAAGTTGTTGAATGCTGTGAAGAGTATGTACGATGGTGCGAAGGCTGCAGTGCGTGTGGATGGTGAACTAAGTGAATTTTTCTCATTGAAAGTTGGGTTGAAACAGGGATGTGTCATATCTCCATGGTTGTTCGATCTGTACATGGATGGGGTAATAAAAGAGATACAAGGTAGGGTAGTGGATGTTTGACTGGCCCTGGTGAGAGAGGATAGTGTTTGGAAACTTCCTGTACTGTTGTTTGCAGATGATACTGTGTTGTTGAGTGAAGACGAAGGGAAGCTGCAAGGCTTGGTGGATGAGTTTGGAAGAGTGTGTAAGAAACGGAATCTAAAGGTGAATGTAGGGAAGAGTAAAGTGATGGTCTTTGAGAGAGGTGAAGTCAGTGAATGTACAGCGAGGTTGGATGGTGAGGAATTGGAAAATGTGAGTGCGTTTAAGTACTTGGGTAGTGTGATGAGTAAGGATGGAGGTTTGGAGGGTGAAGTGCTTTAAAGGGTACAGCAGGGAAGAAAGGTTGCTGGTTCTTTGAAAGCAGTGATAAGAAACAGGGAAGTGAGCATGGAAGTGAAAAAGTTACTACATGACAGTATTGTAATACCAACTCTAACGTACGGAAGTGAAGCTTGGACGTTGTTGGAAGGACACAAGTCAAGAGTGAGAGCAGTGGAAATGAGTTATTTAAGAGGAGACTGTGGAGTCACATGGAGAGACAGGCTGACGAATGAGGATATAAAGGAGCGTTGTGGTGTGGATGTGGATGTGATAGGAAGCATTATGAGGAACACACTGAGGTGGTTTGGCCATGTGGAGAGGATGGAGGGTGAAAGACTGACGAAGAGAGTGTATGTGAGTGAGGTAGAGGGGGGAAGAGGGAGGGGGAGGCCGAGGATGAGATGGAGGGATGGGGTGGAGAGGTATATGAGAGAAGGGGGTGTGAGTTGGGAGCAGGGCAGTGAAATGCCGGGAGACAGGGCGACTTGGAGGCGATTTGTTTGTGGCCACCCCAAACGGGATTGAGGCGTCTGGCAATAGATAGATAGATATATATATAAAAGAGAGAGAGAGAGAGAGAGAGAGAGAGACAGACAGACAGACAGAGACAGATATATCATCACCATCATCATCATCATCATCCATCACAAGTCCACTGCTGAAAAAAAGGCCTCCCCCAGCCTTCTCCATGAATTCCTTGACTGAACCAATCTTTGCCACGTTTTCCCTGCAAATTTCTCTGTCTCATCTCTCCATCTGTTGTCTGGCCTTTTTCTGCTACGCTTACAATGTCTTGGTGTCCAATCAGTTAGCCTCTTGCTTCATCAGTTATCTCTTATTCTTGCTACATGTCCTGCCTACCTCCATTTCTGTTCTTTTATAACATAAAATATCTTTGACTTTGGTCTGCCCTCTCACCCAAGTTGATCTTTTATCTCTTAAAGATATTCCCAAAAACTAACCTTCTCATTTGCCATCGATTTTGTCAGTTTCCAAGCCTCACAACCATACGTCATAACTGGAATTATACATTCTTTATATACATGTCCCTTCATTCAAACTGGCAAGCTACTTTCCATAATGCCTCTTTGTTTACCGAAACCTTTCCATCCAATTGTAATGCGTCTTTTTATTTCGCTATCATGATCTTTCGTTAATTTTAGTATTTGCCCCAAGTAATTGTACTCCTCGACTTCTTCAAGAATTTCTTCGCTTATTCTGATGACGCTCTTTGGTGTTTGAGGATTAAACATTACTTTAGTTTTACTCCTTGTCATCTTTAGGTCTACTTTGAGACTGTCTCTGTTCACGTCATTTAACATTTCTTGCAATGTCTCTGCTGTTTCTGAGATTAGGACAATGTCATCTGCAAATCTTAAATGGTTTAGCTTTTCTCCATCTATGTTCACTCCTTTGTTTTCTCAGTATAGCTTTCTGAAAATTGGTGAAATTGTATCTCCCTGTCGCACGCCCACCTCAATTTTAATTTTTTCCGAGTCCTTATGTAATATAACTGTAGCAGTTCCCTCTCTCTCTCTCTATATATATATGTTTTCGAGCAGTTTTACGATGTTCTCATTCACTCCTTGTTCTCGCAGTGAATTTATAATTGCTATGTGCTCCAATGACTCGAAAGCCTTTTCGTAATCAACAAAACCAAAGCACAGTGATTTGTTATATTTTGTAGTTTTCTCAATTAGCTGATTCATTGTGTGTAGATGATCCGTAGTCGAATACCCGCTTCGGAATCCTGCCTGTTCACGAGGTTGGTTTTCCTCCAAATTTGTTGCTATTCAGTTCGTATGGACTTTAGTGAAGAGTTTGTAAATGCTAGATAATAAGCTAATGGGTCATTAGTTACTGAGATCATTTGAGTCACCTTTTTGGGTAAAATAACTATTGCATTACACTATGTTTTGGGAATTTTCTTGTTTTTTTATACATTGAGTAAATAAGTTAGCAAGCCTGTTTTTTACTTCTACTCTTGCATCCAACAGTAAATCTGCTACTATTCCATTTTCTCCCGGAGCCTTCCCTCTTTTCATGTTTTTAAGAGAAATATTTATTCCGTCTGGTGTCACCTCTGGTATTTCACTTGTGTCAACTGAAAAGATAGCTATTGGTACTACTGTCTTTGATGCATACAGTTGTTTGCAAAATTCTTCAACTCTCTTCACCATCTTATCTCTGCATTTAATGACTTCACCGTTTTTGTCTTTCAGTGATGTAATTTGTTGCTTTCCTAGTGCCATTTCATTCTGACCTGTTTCAAACTTTTTCCTTTTTTTGATGGTTTCTTTGATCTGATCCATGTTTTTCTTTCTTTTTTTCTCTCGTTGTCTCTTGTTGATAAGCTTATTTAATTCCGATCGTTCTATTTCATCTTTGTTTTTTTCTTTCCTTTCCTTTCTTTTTTTCATAAGCTCGAGTGTCTTTTCTGAATTCTTCTTGGCTATGGTTGTATTAAGGTTTTCCTACTACCTCCGCTGATTCTCTTAGCACTTTTGTTAATCTCTCTTGCGGCTCATCATTGTCACATTGAGCATTACTTAGGGCCTAAAATCGGTTCCTTATTTCCAACTGAAAGGCTGCTTTATTTTCTGTCACTTTTATTGGGATATCTTTTTATTTTTAATCATGTTTCTTTCACTTCTGGAATTGAATCTGGCTGTGCAACCCACCATTCTTTGGTCACTTCCTATATTTACTTTGTTGATAACTGTGACATTCGTGATCGTTTTATTCTTATCTGCTGTAATGAAGTCGATTTCATTCTTTGTTTCTCCATTTGGGCTTCTCCAGGTCCACTTTCTCCCTGTTCTTTTGTGAAAAATGTGTTCATTATTCTCATATTAAACATTTCGGTAAAATTTACCACCATTTCTCCTCTTTCATTCTTTTCTATCACTCCAAATTTTCCCATACATGCTTTTCCATTTTTTGATTTCCCAACTTGTGCGTTGAAGATATAGTATATGTGGTCTTTTCTTCTTCCATAATCTGGGAGATGTCGTCACAGAATGTTTCTATTTTTCATCTGAGCTTTGAGAAGTTGATGCGTATACTTGTATTACTTTCAGGATATATTTTTTTGCATGGTCTAGTTACATCCAATGCTGCTCTGTCAGATACACTGCTGAATTTACCAATGTTGTCTGAAAGATTTCTGTTAATTACAAATCCTACACTACTAACTCTTTCCCTTTGCCTTCTTCTGTAGTAAAATACGCGGTTGCTATCGTCGAGCTGAATTACTTATTCTTCATTTCAGTGGGTCTCAAACCCATAATATCTCAACTAATGTGTTCTAGTTCAGTAATTAAGCACCATCCAGCCTTCTCTTAAACCTCACCTTCTCTTCTTAACTGAGACTCAACTGTTTGAGGCAACTGAGAGCAAACTCTTTTCTGTATCCTCCTACTTATTTATACTCAATTCAAAGCTGAAGGTGGCTGGTGTGTATATGTACGCAACGATTAATCTTGCTCTCTTGCTCCAAAATTTGATTATTGTGAATTCCCTACTCTCTGATTTTGGGTTTCCAGTCATTCTGTGACTAAATATATCTGTGCTGTTTACTTATCCCCTAATTCTGCTATGAAAAATTCTTTGACCTTGCTTCTACGAAGAAACACATCCTATCCGTTTCTCCTTTCCGTGAAATCTCCATTCTAGGATATTTCAATGTTCACCTCGACCTTTGGCTCCTCTCTCCTTTCACTGATCCACCTGGTGAACAAGCCTACATCTTTTCTATCCTTAATGACCTAGTGCAACTTGTACAGTACCATACCCATATCCCCTACCGCTTAGGAGAGAGTTCCAACATACCTGACCTCTTCCTTACAACTAATCCTTCTGCATAAATTGTTAATCTTTCCTCGCCGCTGGGCCCCTCCAATCACAAACTTATTACCTTAACCTATCCTGTCACTGCAGTAAGGCCTGTGGACCCTCCCAACAAGTGTTGGTTGTGGCACTTTGGGACCGCTGACTGGGAGGCCCTCACGCAGTACTTCCTTGATTTTCCCTGAAATGATTATTGCTTCCACGGCCAAAACCATCTGAATGTGTCATGCGCTTTACAAAGGTTATTCTCTCGGGCATGGACGCATACATTCACTTCTCATATCCTTTGTCTAATGCAAAAAAGCCTTGGATTAATCACGCTTGTTCTAATCCTGTCCACAACAAGGAGAGGGCCTATAAAAAGTACCAGAGCCAACCCACACCTGAATCACATCTTTTTTATGTTTCTACCCGGAATCGTTCTAGGTCTGTTCTTTGCTCTGCTAAAAATAATTTCATCCGTACTAAATTCTCTGAACTCTTCGATTCGAATTCTTCCTGCTCCTTGTGTCACCTTGCCAAAACCCTTTCTAACAACTTTATCTCATAATCCATCCCTCATCTTTTGTTCTTTGATGACTCTGTAGCTATTTCTTCTACTGATAAAGCAGATCTCTTCGCTCAGACTTTCTCCTCCAATTCCATCTCAGAGGATTCCGGTGTTGCTCCTCCATCACTTCCCTCCTCCGACTTCCTCATGGCTGACATTAAAATTTTCTCAGCTGATGTACTTTCTGCCATCACTGGCCTCAACAAGGCATATGGGTCTGATGGAGTCCCTCCTGTTGTCCTCAACAACTTTGCTTCTGTGCTTACATCTTTCCTAGGTAAACTCTATTGCCTTTGTCTACCAACATGTACCTTTCCTTCATGCTAGAAGTTTGCTCCCATTCAGCCAGTCCCAAAGAAGGGTGACCATTCCCAACCCTCTAATTATCGCCCAATTGCACTAACTTCCTGTGTCTCTGAAGTTTTCGAGTCTATTCTTAACAGAAACATTTTGAAGTATCTTTCCTATCATAACCTTCTTTCTGATCGTCAGTATGGGTTCCATCAGGGACGCTCCACTGGCGATCTTCTCACCTACCTGTCAGACTCCTAGTCATCCTCCTTTCAGGACTTTGGCGAAAGCCTTGCCATTGCCCTTGACATCTCAAAGGCTTTCGATCGAATCTTGCATAAATCTTTAATTTCCAAAGTGCTCTCTTATGGTTTCTAGCCTTCTATCTGTGCCTTCATCTATAGCATCATTTCTGGTCTTGTATAGTTGCTATTGTAGATGGCCACTATTCTTCTCCAAGATCTATAAATAGTGGTGTTCCTCAGGGCTCTGTCCTATCGCCAGCTCTCTTCATATTATTCATCAACGACCTTCCAAACTGTACGGCTAACCTTATCCACTCAGATGCTGATGATTCCACCCTTCACCTTTCCATTCGATTCCCACAATGTCCATCTCAGCCGTTGCTTCAACAAACAAGTGATGAGGCTATGCCACACCTAATGTCTGACATGGCTTGTATCTCTTACTGGGGAAAAAGTAATCTTGTTGTTATTAATGCATCAAATACTCAGCTCTTACACCTATCAATCCGACAAACCTCTTCGGCAGGAGTACCCACTAATGTTTAATAATATCCAGCTCAATCCTGCATTATCCTTCAACATACTTGAGGTTTCATTCTCTCAAGACTTATCTTGGAAAGATCATATTACATCTTGCAAAATCTGCTTCCAAGAGATTAGGTGTACTAAGCCGACTTCATCCCGTCTTTACCCCTGCACAGTTGTTGACTTATATACGGGCTTTATTCGCCCCTATTTAGAGTACTCTTCTTATATGTAGGGAGGATCCCCACATAGTTCTTCGCAACAAGCTGGAAGCAAAGGCTTTTCGTCTCATTAACTCTCTTCCTCTTACTGGCTCCCTTCAGCCTCTGTCTCATCGCCACACTGTTACATCTTTATCTCTTTTCTATCCCCACTTCAATGGCCATTGTTCCTCTGAACTGTCTGCTTGCGTCCCTCCACCTCTACGACAGGTGCTACGCGCCCGTCTGGCAACAAACTCTCATCCCTTTTCTGTCCAGCTCTCTAATGCAAGAGTTAACAGTTCCTCCCAGTCTTTCATTTATGCAAGAGGTCAGCTCTGGAACTGTCTCCCTGTGTCTGAATTTCCTACTTCTTGTGGTCTCCAGTCTTCCAAATGCAGTGTGTCCATGCATCTCAAGGTGAACGGATCTTGAATTTGGCTCTCTTTTGAACTGTTTTTTTTTTTTTCTTGGAATGTACGGTTTGCGGGCTCTTGGTCTTTGGCTCTTTCTTTGTTACATTTTGTATATATATATATATATATATATATATATATATATATATATATATATATATATATATATATATATATATATATATATATGTCATAAAAAGACTTTGTAGATACTTGTAGAAAAGTTATATATATATTAGACTTGTGGACGAGCGGTTGTTATACTTGAGTAGCTTTGTAAGTAGATAATCTTCTTTCCCATTCGTCATGTAGTGACAGGAGAGATAAAGAATAGTATGGGACTATTTTTATTTGTCTTGGAAATATTAAGAGTCTCTCACTCAAGAGTGAGTATGAGTAGAGTCCCTGTCTCCCTGTCTCTCTCTCTCTCTCTCTCTCTCTCTCTCTCTCTCTCTCTCTCTCTCCTCTCTCTCTCCATGTTGCTAAGCCCTTCTCCCTGCGACCTGTCTGTTCTATGGCTAGATTCCTTCTGAGCTCTCTTTCCTAAATTCTGGTGAAACAGGAGTCGTATCACGTGAGTTCCCTGTGATTGGAAAGTTCTAGAAGCCTGTGTGTGAGTATGTGTGTATGTCTGTGTATGGTCACTAGGCGCTGTCGTGTGCCTATAAAGCATTCCTTGAGTTAAGAGTGTGTAAGCATGTTTAGCATTGCTCGATTCTTGCAGACACAGTACCTTCTTATCATCTGACTTCTTGCTTCTATCTGTCTCTCTATCTATCTATTTATCTATCTATCTATTATGATTTGTAAATATAATATGGAGTCCTAACATATGCTCGGTACACGCCACTGGAGGTCCTCCGACAGCAATCATCATTGACATATGCTAATCTATTAGTATATAGTATTGATTATAATATTGTATACATATAATATTCATAGTAAATAGCAATTATCCAGTAATATTACATTTTTAAACAAGTTGTATACATTTTGTTAGATGTGTATGTATAACAGACATACGCATATAATTGTGCAATGGTAATACTGCTAGGTTATACATTACATATTGAGTTATCACTTTAGTAATGTCTAATATTTCACCTAACTTGTATGATGATACTGGTAATACAGAATTGTGCTATAGTTGTATGACTTATAATATTGTACTAACATTGTGGTAATACATAATTGTAACATTTTATGAATTGTTACAAAATATTGTGGTAATGCATAATTGTGTTGGCCTTATAACTGTAGTTACATTTTGTTAATGCAACTGTTACAAAAGTGTCTTGGCCTTATAATTGTAGTTAAGGTTACATAAAAGTTACATCTTGTTAATGCAACTGTTAATTGGCAAAGTGTAACATAATGCAATCGTTTGTCGTTACATAATTGTTACATATCGTTTGTAGTTACATAATTGTAGTTAAAGTTACATAAAAATTACATCTTGTTAATGCAACTGTTACATAAATGGTACATATAGTTTGTAGTTACATAATTGTAGCAAGTGTAACATAATGCAATCGTTTGTCGTTACATAATTGTTACATATCGTTTGTAGTTACATAATTGTAATAAGTGTAACATAATGCAATCGTTTGTCGTTACATAATTATAATATGGAGTTACATAATTGTTACATATCGTTTGTAGTTACATAATTGTAGCAAGTGTAACATAATGCAATCGTTTGTCGTTACATAATTGTAATAATTGCAGTCCTGACATATGAATCCGGTCATGCTGCGGTCGATGATAGTGATGATGTGACATGCCACTTGCTTGTGAAGACAACAATTTGCTTTTTTGTTTGTAGTTTATGTGGTATGTTGGCATATGTAGTAAAACTTCACTTATTTTCATTTGTTTGTTATGTGATCTTACTCTATTTCTCTCTTTTTTCTTTCTTACTTTTCCTTTCTTTTTTTTTTTTTTGTATGTATTGATTTTCTATAGTTTGTTTTTCTTCTCTTGTGTACGCTTTTTCTATGTTGTTCATGGTTGCATAATTACTGGCTAATTTCCTTGGGATACTTTTTTAAAGTTTAGTTTATATTGCACAGATATTACTGAAAATGATATTATATAGCCCCATATTTTGTTATTTTATATAAAAAATATATATACACTATATACAGTATTAACTATATACACTGACTTGTTGTTCACTTGTACCTATCGTGGGTAATATGTGTGTCAGCACTGTGTGGAAATCATTGTCTTCACGATTGTGTTGAAGATGTTCATTCTTGCTAACGTCATTTGTGTTGGCCTTTTTTTTTTTTTTTTTTTTTTTGGTCTTCCTTGTAAGTTAATTTATCTGTTTCCACTAGGTAGCTTTAATTAATAAATGTTTAATACAGTTCTTTTAATCGCTCACTGAGTAACCGTGATGGTATATTTTCTTTATCACTTTGTAGATATAATAATGTATAGCTATATGTATGAAACACGTATTTTATGTAGGTATAAATGGTAACACTCGTTGGTAGTAAATAAATGTTATAATAAATGAATGAATATATACAGTGTAGAATATTTATTGTTGGTGCAAGTATTTAATGATTGAATTATGAAGATAATTGAAGTAAGTATATGAATTTAAGTTGTAACTATACAGCACGTTTTATACGTTTGTGCAAAATGTGTTGTCTATCACTGTGTATTGTATAAATGAAGTAACTATGTAACTCACTAATTTTTACCGTGGTGGAAATGGTGTGAGTGGTGGTGCAGGTGGTGAGCTGACCGACGTGGCATATTTTCAGCAAGCACGCATGATGACGTCGACTTCCCACACTGGTAGCTGTGGTGAGTGAATGAGTAGCGATGAGTAACTTGAGTGAAGACGAGTGAGTAGGATGAGTTATGAGTCGTGTCTCACTCTTCGTTTGTTTGTTCCGTTTTTCTTCCTCGAGGTATTCGTGGTCCTTTTTTCTTGTGATTTACTCGTTGTAGGATGAAGAGTGCCGCTACTTGTAGGTGCGTGTAGAAGATTATACAGACGACTCGTAGAGTTGTTACTTGGAGTTGATTGTAGATGGTTGTAGTTCGCCGGTTCGTCGTAGAAGTTGCAAGATTGTTTATATCAATATCTTGTTAAACTACTTGCAAGGCGTCCTGTGACCTCTTCACCTCTACATCAGCGTGATGATCGGGGAGACGGAGGGGGGGTTGGAGAGAACTGTCAGGAGCTGGTTGTGTTGTTGGTTGTGAGAGGTATTCTTGTTTTCAATCTTGATATTTTGTAGGAATTCACTGTTGATTCGTAGACGAGGTTCGTATACGTTCACTGTTACCAAATGTCATAAAAAGACTTTGTAGTTACTTGTAGAGAAGTTATATATATATATATTAGATTTGTGGACGAGCGGTTGTTATACTTGAGTAGCTTTGTAAGTAGATAATCTTCTTTCCCATTTGTCATGTAGTGACAGGAGAGATAAAGAATAGTATGGGACTATTTTTATTTGTCTTGGAAATATTAACAGAGTCTCTCACTCACGAGTGAGTATGAGTAGAGCCCCTGTCTCCCTGTCTCTCTCTCTCTCTCTCTCTCTCCATGTTGCTAAGCCCTTCTCCCTGCGACCTGTCTGTTCTATGGCTAGCTTCCTTCTGAGCTCTCTTTCCTAAATTCTGGTGAAACAGGAGTCGTATCACGTGTGTTCCCTGTGATTGGAAAGTTCTAGAAGCCTGTGTGTGAGTATGTGTGTATGTCTGTGTATGGTCACTAGGCGCTGTCGTGTGCCTATAAAGCATTCCTTGAGTTAAGAGTGTGTAAGCATGTTTAGCATTGCTCAATTCTTGCAGACACAGTACCTTCTCATCATCTGACTTCTTGCTTCTATCTGTCTCTCTATCTATCTATTTATCTATCTATCTATTATGATTTGTAAATATAATATGGAGTCCTAATATATATATATATATATATATATATATATATATATATATATATACATAATCGTTATTATTAATATTATTGATGAAAATAAGAAAGGGGATTGGTGACAGGACAGACCCCTGAAGAACATCACTGATAATCACTCTGGAGGAAGAATGATGGATGTCCATAACAGCACCTCTAGAATGGCAGGAATGACGCTAGAAATGAGGCCATATATAGAAAAATAGTAACAGCAAGAGGGCAGTTTGCTAATTAAAGATTTATGCCAGACTTTTTCGAAAGCCTTAGAGGTGTCAAGTGTAACAGTTATATGCATTGATATAATCGTAGCACAATATGTAGTACTAGCACAATACGTGTCTAGTGCATCAGGAAGAGAAACACAAACATCCCCTGTACCAGACAATCAAGAATGTCAACCACATGATATACAGTATATCAAACACAGGATGTAACTCACGGAAACCGGTTAGCCGTATGTCGGAAGAGTGCTGGACACTACACACACACACACACACACACACACACACACACACACACACACACACACACACACACACACACACACACACACGTCAGCCAGCAGGAAATCAGGCAGTAATATATACCCAGAAATCGATGTAGGAGTCAGAAGGTGATTGGGGAGAGTAGGAGACAGGCATCAGAGTTGGAGGTTGGCAGCTAGTATGGGATTAGCTGTCACTCAGATAATCAGTGGGTCACTTCACTCTGTCCGTCATACTAGTGCAGGGGTAGGCAGCGAACATTATAACTGTGCCCGAATAAACCCCTTTAACCCCAGAGTGTTTCTACCTCATCTTCACTCTCGATACAATATAGACAGAGGGGATTGTGAGACAGAGAAAGATCTACCTCGAAACTAGAGAGATAAAACCTTCAAACACACAGTCTCCAAGTTATCCAACGCCTCACGACTCTTGCACTGGCAGCAGCCCAAATTAAATCAATCTTGGTGACATAGGTGCATCGCCAGTCTTCAACTAGAGTCCCAGCCTCCTAAGCTACGGCTATTGCCTACAACAGGCAGCAGCAGTAATCTCCGATACTATACCCGACACTGGTGACAACGATTCTCTACATTATCCACATCATTGACGGTGGTGGCACCTACCTACCTAGACACCTACTTACTGTACTTACCTATCTACTTATCGACAAAAGGGACAGTCAAAGAGTAATCATGAAGTGGAGTGGGCCCCTTGTCTCCTTCATTGCTCTATGCTACTCTCTTCCATTCACCTCATCCATATCAATCCTCTCTTTCTCCTCCGTTGTTCTAATTTTTCTCTGTCCCTTTCTCTCCATTCTCCCAGCCCAAGGGGCACACGGAAGGAGGTAAAGGGTAGGCTAAAAGAATATCCAAAATGTGAAGTCAGCAGAGTGGTGCAATCTCCGGCACATATATTTCGTCAATGGTTGATGGTTATTGAGGCGGGGGCATTATGTGGGACCTGTGGAGGGGTGAGAGGTGCAGTAGGGATGAGATGGGTAGGTGGGGTTTGGAATGAGGGTGCACTGGATAGGCGAAGGGTAGAATGGGATACTGTACATGGGGAGTGCATCAATAGGGTGAAGGAGAAAAAATGGGCTGGTTTTGTAATGCATAATATCTTTTGCTACAAAAATAAGAGTGTTACAACAAGCCAGTTTGGTCAGCACAACTGTTGAATGTAAAGATTGGATGTTTAGAGCTTATGCAAGTCATTTAGATTATGCTTCTGATACCCGTGGTGAGAGAGAGAGAGAGAGAGAGAGAGAGAGAGAGATATGAGCAGGCATTAGTCGGACTAACATCACACTCCTCTGCTTGTAGCCTAATACCTTTGCCCTTAATGAAACCCCCACACAACATCATATATTATCACCTACACTGGAGTACTGAAGGGGATGAAAGGGAAATACGTAGGTGGTACTGTATAGCACTTACTCCACTTATGTATTTTTGAAATGGGAAATACGTAAGAGAGACAACATTTACTCTACACATGTATTATTGAAGTGGAAAATTACATAAGAGATATAGCACTTACCACACTCATATAATTATACAATATAGCAGGAAAGAGACAGCAGGGACATCGAGTGATGAGAGAACAACACTGCACCAAGACAGTAAATTCAGGGACACGATGTTTATTCTTCCATCAAAGTAATATTTAACATCAGCATGACACATCCCTAATACAGTATATGGCAACAACGATTCAATACTAAGGGGAGGAGGTGGGCAAGTGAGGGCTGTACTGAAGGGTAAGAATGGTACGTGGGGTGTGTCGGAGTGAGTGAATAAAGGCTGCTTTATGGGTTGCGATGAGTAGGTGAGCGGGAGGCATGGGTAGACTGGGTACATGGGAAGGCTGTAATATGAAAATAACTACGGATGCGAGAGACAAAGTGGGATGGGTTTTGAAATTATCTTGCTGATATTCCATGGCAGTCTCTCTTCTCCGGTGACATCAGTTCTGCCCAGTCCCACATTAAATACTTAGTACAAGCTGGTATGGAACTGTTCATACCAAGTCAACATTTGACAAAATAACAGACTCTTCTACATGGTTTGATAGCAGTTGTGAAAGAACAACAGTCGCTTAGTCAATTTGAAATTACTAGAAACCATGCAAAAGCAGTAATAAATATCGCTCAGTCAAACTTTCCTCACAGTCAAGCATCCAAATTAATAAACAATCTTGATGACAATAGAATATTCCGGCCAATTCTCAATTCTTGCAATTATAGCATTAACAAGACATCACCCATTCCCCCATTAAATCTTCAGGTGGTAACATTACCGGTACTAATGACCAACGTGGTAAAGTGAACGTCGTTGCCAATACATTTGCCAGCAATTCTACTTTAGAGAAAGCCTGCCAAAACGTACCTGTACTACTTGACTCTCCCGAAATTGCTCCACTTAAGATACACACTAGATATGTAAAATTCATCCTAAACAATTTACAAGCTAATAAATATCCAGGTCCTGATGGAATTCCTCCGACTGTTTAGAAAAAGGGTTCCCCTAAAATTGCTCCTGTTCTAGCTAAATAATTCAGACTATATATCCGCACTTCTTCATTCCCTGATTCTTGGAAAGAAGCCAATATCCACCCAATTCCGAAGAAAGGAAGTTCCTCGGACCTGTCTGATTACTGACCAACAGCTATCACGTCTTCTTCTGGTAAGGTATTTGAGATTGTAGTTAATAAGGACTTAGTAAAACATCTTGAATCTAATAACTTAATTATTAATAGACAATATGGTTTTCGTCACAAAAGATCCACTGTTGATATACTCAGTTTCCTGATCATGCAATCCAACAGTCAGTTGACTAACATGGAGAAACCCATGCAGTAGCCCTTGATATTTCTAAAGCTTTTGACAGAGTGTGGCACTGTTCCCTGCTGTCCAAACTCCCTTGCTATGACCTAACGTCTTTTGTTCCTCAGATTTCCTCATATCTCAGTGACAGAAAGATGGGAGACACAGTATATGATGTATGTTCTAATATCCATACGATTAATGCAGGCGTGCCACAAGGATCAGGTCTGGCTCCAACCTTATCCCCAGTTCATATTAATGATCTCATATCTCTTATTTATAATACTATCCATTCATATGCAGACGAATCAACACTTCACAGTTTTTCACACTTAAACACCCATTCACAAAGTTTAATATCTCTAACTCATTACTCAGTGAAGCCATCTCCATAAATCAAGACTTATTTAAGATCACTGAATGGGGATAAAATAACATTGTCTCATTTAATGCTAGTAAAACCAAATATATACAGTTTACCGACAGACAGATATTGCCTGATTCTCATATTACCTGCAATGCTAATACTAATACTAATATTCCTGTCTCTAAAAGTATTAAATTCTCTGTGTTTCACTTACCTATACCCTCAGCTGTACCTCCCATGTGAGATCACTTGCTAAAACCACTTCAAAGAAACTTGGAGTAATGTACAGTCTGTAACTTCATCACTGACGAGCAGGTAGCTATTATATTTAAGAGTTATGTGCACTCTCAGCTGGAATATTGCTCACCCTTGTAGAATGGATGTGGATAAGTAGAACTAAAACGATTAGACAAAATTCAGAACAAAGCTGTTTGAATTATTAATAACCCTAATATTACAAATGATTTACCTCCCCTTCAAGTAAGATGGAATGTTGCCTACCTTGCATTATTTTATAGATACTTTTATGGCAAATGTTCAAACAAAGTTGCATCCATTGTTATACGTCTCTATGCCTTCCTCCACGGTACACGGACATCTGGTAGCGCACTTAACTGGACTGTCACATTGTCATACTGTAGAACTTCTGCCTATCAGAATTATTTCATTCCTCGAACTGCATCACTTTGGAACTAGCTTCCCCATAGTTGCTTTTCCCCCACACTTCATCCTACGACTGTTCAAGTCTAACTGTAACAGATATTTTATAGATGAAGGACACCTGTAAACTGGTGGGTGGATTTTTTTTTAAATCATTTGTTTTTGCTTTCACTGTTTTGTTATTTAAAAAAAAAAAAAAAGCTTCAGAGTTGCAATGGACACGTGAGGGATCCTGTAAAGGGCGAAAAAAGTTAAAGGAGCTGCTCTAAGAGGTGGGCCTAAGTAAGAACTGTATTGAAGGATGGAGTATGTGACGAATGTGTCAAACGGTTGGAATGATGTGGGGGATGATTTGAGGGAAAGAAATGGATGGAGGCGGCTGGTACAGGGTGGAAAACGGGAGGAGTGGCTAGGTGGTTGTGGGATGGGTATATGAGATGTGTAGGTGATGGATGGGATGGGAGTGGGATGGGTATATGAGATGTGTAGGTGATGGATGGGATGGGAGTGGGATGGGTTTGTAAATGGAGGCATAAGTATAGGATGGGAATGTGGGTTGTGTGGGAGAGGGATGAGACAGAAGCTGGATGCATAAGTATGAGGTGAGAAAGTTATATGGTATGAGATGAGTGAGTGGGAATTAGCATAAGGATGAGAAAGGTATGTGGGATATACAGGTGAAGGGATGGAGTGGGATGGATAAGTGAAGGCTTAGATCGGTAGATGAGGGTGGGATGTATATGTGAGGGAGGAATGGGTAGGTGAAGGAGTGGGTGGGTGAGAGTGGAATGGGTGGGTGAGGGTGGGATGGGTAGTTGAGGGATGGAATAGAGCTTTTCTAAACTGCACGAGTAACCGTGTCATTGCTAAGTGTTCTCGGCTCACTCTGGCAGAGCTTCGAACTACTACCAGCACAATATCCACTAACTGTCAACACCAAACTATATGAACATTTGACACTGCGCATTCAATTCCAGCATAAACAAAATGGCATCTTAGGACCCAGTCTTAGAGTCCCTGGGACAGGGGGGAGGGGGTGCTACTTTAAAAGCCCCCACCATCCACCCTTCGAAGACCCAGTGACGGCCAAATGAGATTCGTGGAACTACAGTCTGACTCACTTCATGTTCATTTCTACAACATTTATGACCTTTCCTTTTATTTTCTCCCTCATGAACACCACCTCTCCTCCTGTCAGCCTCACCTTCTCTTCCTCACTGAGGAAGTGGCTAATAGTAAACCCTTCTCTGTATCCTCCCACTTCCTTTATACTCCCTTCGAAACCAAAGGTGGCTGTTGTGCATATGTATGCAGCAACATATCTTGCTCTTGTGTTCCTGAACTTGGATCTTTATAAATCTCTAGTTTCTGGCTTTGGCTATTCTGTAATTCTCTGACTAAACATATCTGTGCTGTGTAATTATCATCTAATTCTACTAAGTACGAAAAATTCCTTGGCTTTCTTTCTTCTGTGATAGAACACATCCTGCCAACTATGAAATCTCCAGTCTAAGCGATTTCAGTACTCACCACCACCACATTTGGCTTTCCTCTCCTTTCACTGATCTACTTTGTGAACAAGCCTGTATCTTTTCTATCCTTAATGACCTAGGGCACCTTGTACAGTACCCTAACCATATCCCTGACTGCCTTGGACAGAGTTCCAACATATTTGACAAATTCCTTGTAACTAATCTTTCTGTGTACACTGTTAATAATTTCCCTCAGTGGGGCTCCTCTGATCACAACCTATCACCTGAACCTGTCCTATCACTCCAGTAAGGTTTGTGTACCCTCCAAAGAAGCGCCAGCTGTGGCACTTTGGAGCTGCTGATTGGGAGGCTCTCAGGCAGTACTTCTTTTATTTCCCTGGAATGATTATTGTTTCCATGACCGGGAGTCAGCTAAATGTATCTCACATGTACGGGGGTTATTCTCTCAGGCATGGAAGTATGAATTCCTTTCTCTTATTTTATGACTAATACAAAAGAACCTTGGTTTAATCACGCTTGTTCTAATGCTGTCCACAAGAAGAAGACGATGGCCTATAAAAGGTACTGGAGCCAACCCTTCCCTGAATCTCCTCTCTTTTAAGTCTCTTCCCAGAACCGTACTAAGCTTGTTCTTTGCTCTGCTGAAAATAATGTCATTCGCACTAAATACTCCGAACTCTCCAACTCCAATTCATCCCACTCCTTCTTGTACCTTGCCAAAAACCTTTCTAACAACTTTACTTCATCATCCTTCCCTCCTCTTTTCTGCTGTAATGGTCTCTGTAGCTATTTCTTCTGCTGATAAAGCAGAACTCTTTGCTCAGACTTTCTCCTCTAATTACCCGTCTCTTACTCGGTTTGTTCTGTTTGGTTGGTTGTCTGTCTGTCTGTCTGTTAAGAACTTTACGCGAAAACGGCTGGTGCGACTTTGACTAAAATTACAGGGCTGATCGCCTGATTAAATTTTGGGCCAAATTGGGCCAAGGCCCAAGCTGTAGGCCCCCAAAATTTAAAAAAAAAAAAAAAAAAAAAAAAAAAAAAAGTTAAAATTCCTTTTTTCACCTGAACTCATTTCAGATTCGTCATATCGACATGAAACCATAACCTAAAGGTACACCTTTCAAATCTGCATCCTATAACATGTCTCATTACGTCAGGGGGTCACCCCTCAGTTAGTAGTAGGGGGGTCAGTGTCAGGAGCATCGGGCCTAAAATTTCATTTGGGCATAAAGCCATCAATTTTCACTTGATTTACTCAAAATTTGTTATGTGACATCTTTGATTAGATATCCTGTTGTGTTTATCCGTCAGCACTAAAATGACTGCCGGAGACGGGTTTGCTGTGCCTTGGCACCGCTTCTTGTTCCACCTAAGACGATTCTAATGATGTTCCTCCATCACTTTCTCCCTCTTACTTCCTGATTGCTAACGATGAAATTTCCTCAATTGAATTGTTTTCTGCTATCATTGGATTCAGTAGTAAAAAGGCATATGGGATCCCACCTGTTGTCCTCAAAAACTGTGGTTCTGTGCTTACATCTTGCGTAGGTAAACTCTTTCACTTTTCGTTTGTCAACTTGTACCTTTCATTCTTGCTGGGAATTTGCTCTCATTCAGCCTGTCCCAAAGAAGCATGACCATTCCGAGCCCTCTAACTATCGCCCAATTGCTTTAATATCCTGTATTCCTACCGGTTTTTAGTCTATTCTTAACCAAAGGAAAGCACCGTTCTTGTCAGAATCTGCTTTCCGAACGTAAACTCAGTATGGCTTACTCCAGGGACGCTCCACTGTCAATCTTCTCACCTTCCGTTCAGACTCCTGGTCATTCTTCTTTTGTGACTTTGGCGAAAGCTTTGCTATTGCACTTGACATCACAAAAGATTTTGATCAAGTCTGGCATAATCTTTTATTTTCAAATTGCCCTCTAATAGTTTCTATCCTTCTATCTGTGCTTTCATCTCTAGCTTCTGTGTGGTCGTTCTATACTGTAGCTGCTGTTGTAGATGGCTACCGTTCTTCTCCTAGAGCTAACGATAGTGGTGTTAATCAGTGTTCTGTCCGAACACCAACTCTCTTCCCTCTATCCTTCAGTGACCAAAGCTATACTGTACGTAAAATCCTATCCATCCAGTAATTTATTACCTCACCCTTCACCTTTCCATCCACTTCTCGCAGCGTCTATCTCAGCAGTTGCTTTAACAAACAAGGGATGAGGCCATGACACACCTAATGTCTGACTTGGCTCGTACCTCTTACTGGGGTAACGGTAAATCTTGTTTTTTTTTATTGCATCAAAAACTTAGCTCTTTCATATTTAAACCCGTCAAAATCTTATGCAGGATATCCTCTAATTTTTAA
This sequence comes from Coenobita brevimanus, assembly GCF_032717465.1. NCBI lineage: Eukaryota > Metazoa > Arthropoda > Malacostraca > Decapoda > Coenobitidae > Coenobita > Coenobita brevimanus. The sequence goes on from NC_137037.1 coordinate 30,448,354, forward strand.
CAATATCCAACTCAGTCTGCATCAGCTTTGAACATATTCATGTTTCCATTCACGTGGGGATTATCATGGAAAGATCATATTATCTCTCATGTAAAATCTGATTTGAGGAGATTAAGTGTGCTAGCCGACTCCATGCCTTCTTTACCTCTGCACAGTCGTTTACTTTATGCAGGAATTTTATTCAACCCAGAGTAGAATACAACTCTCATGTGTGGGGACATTCCCCACATACAGCTCTTCTAAACAAGGTGGAGTCAAATGCTTCTCGTCTCATCAACTGTCCATTTCTTATCGGCTTCCTCTGTCCTCTGTCCCTTTGCGTCACTGTTGCATCTTCATCTTTTTTCTTTCACAACATCAGTGGTCACTGCTCCTCTGAACTGTTTGTTTGCATCCCTCCACTACTACGACGGGCACGTAGCATCCGTCTAGCAGCAAATTCTCATCCCTTTTCTGTCCAGTTCTTATACAAAATTTAACCAATACGCCCAGTCTTTCACGTATGCAACAGATCAACTCTGGAACTGTCTTCCTGTGTTTGTATTTTCTATTACTCATGACCTTTAGTTTTTAAACGCAGTGTGTCCCGGCATCACAAAACTAACAGATCTTTAATTTGGCTCTTTATTATCTTGTTTTTATGTTTTCCTTCAAGGGAACGATCTTGCGGGCTTCTAGCCTTTGGTTCCTTCTTCCTTGCATTAAAAAACAACAACTTAGTACTGGACAGCAAATCGTTTCACGACTTCCCTTTAGTTAGGGATGGTATCTGCGCAGGGCTGTCTAACCTTTATTGGCTTGTTCACCCTCAAGTTAAATGTATCCCCACCCACACACTGTCGCCTCATAAAAATTAAAATTAGCCTGCTTGGTTTGAACACGAACCTGGCTGATCATTTACCGTCCTTGAAGTATAATATACTCTATACTTTTTGGACATGTAATGTTTCATTATACTTATTAAAATATTCGGCTACAAATCAAGAGATAACTTCCAATATTGAGGAAAGTAGTGTATATACTCCTTTAAAGCAGACGTAACAGAAAGAGAGTCTGATAAAAATTAAATACAGATTTATGGTTGATCAGATGCTAGCAGTATACGAATTACTATCACATCCTTGGGACCGTATATTCAGGCCCGGGCTCAAACTCCAAGCTTCCTCAGTTTAACAAGGCTGGGCTAGGTGAAGAGAAACTCTTTACGGTTCACAAATGTACAAAAACCAGAACCAGTGTATATTTCCATCATTACAAGGCATCATATATCATCGTCATCATCATGACCTCTTTCGTCACGGAAAGACTGGATGCGTTAGGATTCAGAAGCATGAATGAAAAAGCAATGAAAGTGGGAGAATTGTCAGTATCATCATCTCTTTGAACTTCTTTTCCATCTAAAGATGTGGTCTGCTAAAATTCCAAAACAATTCTAGAAACCCATCATCAGCTATTCTGATCTTTTTTTTTTTTTTCTTACATAAAGGTAGAGTGAGCTGGACACACATGCACAAAAAAAGAATATACGGAAGTGAGAAAACTATAAACATGTCAAGTGAATTTGACCGCTGAGGGGTCTGAAATCCTAAATGCTCTCAATAACATAGATATGAAGACAGATCTTTTGTATATTAATATGATGATTTCAAAAGTAGTTCACATAGGAAAGTAAATATGTAGGTTTTCTTTATACCTTACTCTTCAGAACACCTTCGTCCTTGATGAACTCCAACACCCCAGAAGGGCAGTTTATTATCCTTATCCATTTAATGAGTTAACTTTATAGATGGGCTAATTAATCTTAAGTAGTAATTCATCAATGGCAGAGTGCTTTGGCCAAAATCATACGATGAAATCAACGTATCGGAGCCGTACTATGTTTTTCCCATTTACAGAGGCAAGCAAAATACTCTCAAAATACTCCCGGTAAATATTTGCCAGCAGGGGGGAGAGGGGATTACTCATCTCCATACCATAATCATGGGTTTAATGGTTACTCTCAAAAACCAGAAATAAATTATCTACACACAACCTAATTATTTTAATGATGTTTTCCCAGGGAATACCATGATTATTGTTACCTAAAACTTTTGGTAAGAATTTTAGCTTCTTAACCGAATTCTCATTTCTTTGTACAAAGAAGTCAAAATTGGTGTCCACAGTAAGGGACAGGTGTCACAAGCCACTTGAAAAGCTTGTATTACACAGAACCTACAGGACTTAAGTCTGGCCTGAGGGAATGATATGGCTTGTGGATTTTAAGTAGGCCATACATGTACGGTGTTGATGGGTTTTCAACTGGAAATTGCATGATAAGATCCTTCCCATCTTTCGATAGATTTTTTATTTCTTTGTTAATTTCTTTTTAGTGTGGTTTTCAAGAGGCTTGTTTTTTAGTTCACAGTATGTGTTGGGATCTTGCAGGAGTTCACACACTTTTCATTTATAATCACTTTTTATTTTTCATAACTGCTAAGGCGTTACGTTTATTAGCTGTTTTTATACGAAGCAAGGCATCTTCCTTTCATTTTTCTAATACCTTCAGAAACCTGGGGGGAATGGGGTTGTTATTTATTTTTTTTAAGTGCTCCACTTAAAATACCATCGATCATTTTACTGTCTTCACTCGATTGCCTTTGACATCTGGAACAGGGATCTTCCGATTTCCAGTGGGTTTATCTTCCTTCCGTACGAAAGTGATACATCATATCCCAAGGCACACAAAGTATTTTAATCTAACTCCATAGACGACAAATTGAAGACGTAATCACGTTGTCTGGTCAAGCCAGGTCCCTCTTTATTGTATGTGCACCTCCCTGCAACAGGTCTGTATATAAGGCCTCCACCCTCATATCTCTGTAACTCTGTCTGAAGATGTGATGTACGAAAGTACGTACTGTCATTGCTTTCGTTTCTCCTTTGGTCAATTTGCAAATAAATCTTCACGGTGAAGTGAAGTTTCTGTACATATACACAAGGTGTCCGTGGAGGAAAGGCCGTATCTTTGATAAATGATAAATGAGGGAATTTAAAAAAAGTCATTTCATCATGGGTCCAAGTCTCAACTACTACGGAGTTACAGTTACTGATCACTTAATGGATGAATCATAAGGGAGATCATTTTCGCCTTTGAGGTCATCAGTGATTGCAACTCTGTAACGGTTGAGATTTGGACCCATGTTAATGAAACTTTTTTTTTTTTTTTTTTTTTTTTTTAAGTCCCTCATCTATCGTTTCCTGGAGTTTTGTCCTTTCCTCCCAAGACACCGTACAGCCTATATATATATATATATATATATATATATATATATATATATATATATATATATATATATATATGTGTGTGTGTGTGTGTGTGTGTGTGTGAGGACTCCATATTATAAATACAAATCATAACAGAAAGCATGATGGATAGATAGATAAATAGATAGACACAGCACCAGACAAGGTGTGGGAACGGGAAATTAGCTTGCAACTCTTTAAGTGAAGGAATGTTGATCGTGCACCGGAAGCAGTACATACACACACACATACAGTATTCTAGAAGCTTCCACGACAGTAGAGCACACGTGACATGACCCCTGCTACACGAGAATGTAGGAATCTGAGATCAGAAGGAGACAGGGCATAGAACCGGCAGGTAGTGGAGAGAGCGAATAAGAAGAGGGGTCCAACTAAACTTAATAGTATATTAAGTCTCTATATAATACATACGCTGCTCAACTTTGACTTTCTCTGATGATAATAAATCGAGATCAACTCCCTTTCTTCATCTTTAACTCCTCCTGCTCTTCAATTACCAAAATAACTTTAACCAAAACTCAAGACTCACCTATTACAAGAATTAAGAGTTACATATATATAAATGTTGGCTACAAAGCTCTAACATTAAATGGTGGTAGTAACGATCGACTCCACATCCATGAAATATCATTTCTACAAAAGCAGGTGAAACTGTCAGCTCCAGTTCTACAGCTGCTTCTACATTACTACAATTCTACGATCAAGCAAGCGAGTATACAATAAGAAGAACGAGTCTACGAGTCTACGAGTCTACGAGCCTATGAGTCTACGAGCATACAGTAGCATCGACGAGTTACGAGTGAGGATCAACAAGCTCTACAATTAACTACAAATAACAAGTCTACAAGACAAGTCTATAATCTTCTTCACGCAACTTCAAGCAGCAGCAAGAAGAATAAAAAACAAAACAAAACAAGTAAAGGAAAAGAAAGATGAGAGCAACAAGCACTGAAACCCCAACACTCTCTCCCCTACCTCCATTGCTGACGCAGAGGTCAAAACACATGGCAAAACACCAGAGCCACATTTATAATGCATCTTACTCATTTTTCCTCACTCAGATTACTCATCGCTACTCAGTTACTCACCACAGCTACCAGTGAGGGAAGCCGACGTCGCCATGTGTATCTGCTGAGACGACGTCGCCATGCGTGTTTGCTGAGACAATGCCACGCCAGTCAACATGTGACTGACACCAGGCACTTCTCACCCAGTACTCATTACTCATTATTCACATAGCTCCTACTCTTACTCATTTATTTCCACAGTACTGAGTGGGAATTCGACGTTCTATGTTGAGGTTCGCCTGTGACTACAGCTGTTAACCACTACATTCATTAGGCCATGGAATTTCCTGAGTAACATCGTCCATCAACACAGCCCAAGAATTATCGAGGGGAGATCTTCCTTCAACTCTCCATTTATCTTCCGAGGTCGACAGTTGCTTCGACAAGCCTCTCCGATCTGTATCAAGTGGGTGTAATTATACTTACTCATTTCTTCCCAGTGCTAAAATTAGGTATATTCAACTCCTTTACTTATTGTTATGTATACACTTATACATTCACTATCTATCATTTATTACAACTCATTCACTCATCTATTTAGTTAGGACATCAACAAAAGACGTATTTCATAACACCATACCTTAGCAACATGAATTCTTTTTAGCTAAGTGATATGACAGGAATATTTTCGCCCTCACCTGTGTTAATACCAGATGATACAGTTAGCCCAAACAGTGGATACACAATTAGGAGAGCACCAGAGCAATACACCCATCCTACAAAATTCACCACAAACTAAAGATAAAGAAACAAATACGTCAGTTCTAGATGATGAGTGGCAAACCCCCTCTGATGTAGCGAGTGAGGACTTTGTCTCCGACTTGCATACCTATGAAAATATGCTTAACAGGGTTCATCGTTCAGGGAAAATCTATTCCACTATTCCCTCACACAACGATAAACAAGTCCAAGTTAAATTAACAGAGCAACCAGTGAAAATGAACACCACAGATCAAGCTCAGATATTCGTTTATCGTGAGGATAAAACTGCCCCGAATATTTTTGGCACAGAAAAAGATCGCATTGACGTCATTTCATTGGTCAATCAATCCGAACAGATCTTCATCAAGAGGCATATTAAAGATGAACAAGAGAAGATTGCTATTTTTTTCTCTTGGATTATTCAGGAAAGATGTCCGGCAGGAGATTTGCTAAGGTCAGATAAGCTCCTCAAGGCTGACATATGATGAATTTAAAACTGAATTTTTGAAGAAATTTTTTGGAGGTATGAACTTCTTGCCAGGTATAATCTTAGAATTACATAAGATTGTAGATCTTGTACAGGAGCACACTACAAAACATGTGCTCAGTGAAATAACTGCTGATGTCTCCACGATCAAATGAACATTATTAGCTACCTTAGAAAACTCAAACTGGATAACAGATGATGGAAAGATGTCCCCAGACCTCATCGTGGACATCACTGGTTATGTAGCTGCCTTGTGTAAATTACGTGATAGAACCCTTAAGATCGCCAAGACGATCGCGTACACCCCAGGCATGTGCTTACTAGACTTAATGAACGAGATAGAGATGCAGTGTAGCAAAGCAGGGATGGTTGAAACACAATCACATTCTAGTAGAATGAGAGTACCTGAGACAGTATCAGCTGTGAAAACAGCTACAACGACCCCAAACAGAGAACAAAATCGATCGCGAACCAAAAGCAGGCACAGCAAACAACTAAACGTGTCAAGGGTACAATAAAAAACACCAGGCTACAGGCAGTTTCATAAGTTTCCGCGCAGCCCGAGCAGATCTCGCGCCACAGACACCAGTAAATATGGGAAGTCACCTCGTAGATCACAGTCAAGAGATAGGTCCAGTCTATGTCATTATTGTGCAAAACCAGGACACACTAGGAATGAATGCTTTATCAAAACAAAAGAGGATAGACAAAAGACACAAGGATTTGGTCCCTTCTGTAGACATCATCGGTACCAAGGGCACTGGACTAGTAACCGCAAAACAGTAGAAAAATTAGTGCCTATGTTCAAATCGGGGGAAGACCAAGTCACGACCAAAAACGAAGAAACGTAAAGAAAAGCAAGTCTAAAATTCGCATAGGAGGCATGTTGGGAAATGAGTGTATCTTGATACCAGCTGTATGTGAGGATCAAAACGTTTCCTTATTTTTAGACACAGGCTCTCCAGTGAACTTAATAACACAAGAAGAAATAAATAGAATTTTTAGAAATAAGAAAGTAACTTTTCTGGAAGAATCTGATTTAGATTTATATACAGTAGATGGAAAACAAATCACAGTAAAAGGTATGATACGGTTAAACATCAGTTTCACAGAGACTACAAGACCAATCTCTGCATTTTTTTATATCGTTGAAAACTTAGCAATTAAAGCTCATATGTTACTGGGCTTAAGATGCATGAGAACAGAGAAAATAACTTTACTCCCACAAATGAATGGAATAGACTTTGATAATGAATTCATTGAGGAAATACCATCAGAGCCCTCACCGATTAGTAAAAGAGAACCAAAAAGAATTGGTAATATTAAAAGCTTAAACAAACATACATTAACAGATGAGTGTATAGATCCACTCACCCCCCCCCCCAGCCTCCAGGACTAGACACCCAGGTAACGGTACTGATTTATCAGTTTTTCCCGCCCATCTCAGCAATGATTTAGTTATACCACCTATCTCCTATATGAAAGTTACCATAAAAAGCAAATTACGGAATAGTACTGTTCTTGTCTTAGAAAAATTATGTAAAGTAAAGGGATTGTCAGTAGAAAACGCATTATGTCAGATGAACAACGAAGAGGAAAACTCAGATATTCATAATTAATCACATGAATGGGGAAATACAGTTGAAAAAGGGGACGTTCATAGTTAATACTGAAAAATGTCCCGCCCCTGTGAAGGAAATAGTTGTAGCTGGAGTGACAAGTGAGATAAAATCTATGGATAGAGAAAGTATAAAAGAGAGTTTAATTCACTCAGGTGAATTTGATGAAGAAAATGATTTGTTAACCCTGTTGGAAACACACCGGGACACCGTAGCATTACCCGGAGAGCAATTAGGGTGTACTAACCTGATTAATCACAAGATTAATGTGCACCCAGATACACTACCAATTTTTGTACCGGCCTGCCGGATCCCACAATCCCAGCGTACACTCGCAAACCAGTATGTCGATGAAATGTTAAAACTTGGAATTATTGAGCCATCAGTCTCCCCGTGGAATGCCCCATGATTCTTCGTGCCCAAACAAAATGGAGAAATGCGTGCGGTAGTAGATTACCATAAACTAAACAATCACACAATCCCAGACCGAATTCCCGTGCCATTGCTAAGCGACATCCTACAGAATATTAGACCAGAAAATAATGTATTTTCCAGGATCGATCTGCTAAGTGGTTATTATCAAATTCCTGTTGAACAGGAGTCATGTAAAATACACTGCCCTTTCCAAAATAGAGGACACTATCAGTATAGAAGAATGCCCATGGGACTGAAGACAGCCCCGGGCACATTCCAGGGTCTTATGAATTACGTATTGTCTGGAATTTTAGGACAAGGAATATTTGTTTATCTTGACGATATTATCATCACAACGAAAGATATCACAGAATATCTCCAGAAATTAGACCTACTCTTACAAAAGCTTGGTGATGCTGGTTTTAAAATTAAGCTTTCTAAATGCAAATTTTGCTTTAACCCCTTAACCGCGGGGTGTCACTTTTGTGATGCTCGGGCGCAATGGATCATACTGCAGGGCGTCACTTTTGTGATTCTGTGTTATTTTGAATTATCCCGGGCTTACAAATGGTGGCTTGTATCATCTATCATTACTGCCACTGTCCGACACTAGTCAGCACTCCAAATTTCATCTGTACTCCCATTCATTGTTGACAATTTAGCCATTTTTCCCCATTCCTGACTCCCCTCCCTACCTGCCCTCCATTACCCTGTCCTCTCACCTCCCCGGCCGCTCTACGCTAAAGCAAATTTCCCCTGGAATTATCCACTGATTTCATCCATTGAAAAAAGCCCTATGCCCTATTCTTATACAAAATAATAAATACCAAAAAGAAATAAGGTAAGTGATAGTGCTATACACCTTAATTTGGCTAATTATCACCTGACAACACCTCACGTGCACTCGTTCGCTAATTTCCTACGGAAATTTCCCCTTTGAAATATGCTGTATAATCTATTCTCATTAAAAAAAATTATATAAGAAAGGAAGGGAGAAGCCAAAGTGACATTTACATTCACCTGGAACTACCTACTTTTTTCTGTATTTTCGAGATTTCCTACTAATCATTTTTTAGCATGTACTGCTACTGTCCACCAATAGTCCGCACTCCTAATCTCATCTGTACTCCCATCCATTGTTGACAATTTGGCCATTTTCCCCCGTTCTTGACTCCCCTCCCTACCTCCCCTCCAGTACCCTCTCACCCCTCCCTACCTCACTTCTTTTACCCTTTCCTATCGCCTGCCCTGCCGTGCTGCGCTAAGCAAATCTCCCCCGGATTTTTTCACAGATTTCATCCATTGATATAAGCCCTATGTCCTATACTTATACAAAATAATATATACCAAAAAAAAATAAGGTAAGTGATAGTGTTATACACCAGGAATTGGCTAATTATCACCTGACAACACCTCACATGCATTCATTCGCTAAATTCCCACAGTAATTCCCCCTTTGAATTATGCCTTGTAATCTATTTCTGTAATAAAAATATATATCAGAAAGGAAGGGAGAAGCCTAAGTGACATTTACATTCACCTGGAACTACCTATTTCTTTATGTATTGCCGAGATTTCCTACCAATAATTTCTTAGCATGTAAGTTAGCAGCTGTCAGCCCCATTGTCACTGTCAACCCTTGCCTTCTCAGATAAGCTGTGCCATTTAGTTCCTTGTCCTCCTCTGTGGTCAAAGCATGTCGCACTCGCGCCCCGCCATTTCTGCCGCTTCTGTGCCCATTGCAAAGGGCCCCGTGACCTCTACACCCAGAAAAACTCGTGGGGGAAGTAGGAAAGGACTAAGTGACTCTGCAGTGGAACGTGAACTAGCAGAATTATCAATGATAATGATGGATAGTGACTATGACCCTTCGGGGCATTCGTGTGATGAGCTGGGTAAGGAAATCGTGCCAGAAACTACTAGTATGAGTGCTTCAGTGTCCCAAGTTATCCCTATCTCCAAGGGAAAGGAGCCATTAGTGCAGCAAGGGAAGGAATTTGGGAAGGGAATGAAAAGGCGGCTGGTTAGCCCCGGAACAATGGCCCCACATGACCCAGCCCGCCATGAGTCCCGAGGTGAATCACCTCCCCGTTCCCCAAGCCCCACTTCACTCATTTCTTCCTCTTCTTCTGCTGAATTTTCTCGGGAGTCTTCGTCATCGGAGTCACCACCAGCATCAACAGTGAAGGCAGGCCGTAGAGGAAGAGGTAAATCCCTGACCCGTAAAAGTAGAGTTGCCAGTAGAGTAAGGGCTGCTAGTGCTGTACGGCAACCCAGGGTCAGTGTGAGTGACCTTGAACCAGATAAATCTGCCTCACAGCCACCCTCCACCCTCACCCACCCTTCACCACCACGACAGGGAATCTTGGACGCCTTCGCGTGGACGGAAGGGTCCGATTTTGTCCCTGAACATCTCCATTTCGACGAGAGTTCCTCAGGAATAGAGCCTGCCTTCACTCTTGACGAGGATGCTGAGTGTGTGGACTTCCTTTTGGCCTTCCTCGATGATGAAGTCATGCAGCACATATGTAATGAGACCAACAGGTATGAATCACAACGTGCTGCAAGTGGTACAGGTGCAGCCAAGATGCAACAGTCCATGCAGAGAGTGCAGGAGCTGTATGTGTTCTTTGCCCTCATGCTTCTCATGCCACACTCAAAGAAGCATGAGTTGGAAGAATACTTGTCCATGGACCCCTTACTAGCCTCACCCACCTTCAATAAGTACATGGCCAGAGATCGCTTCTGGAACATCATGGGAAACCTGCACTTTGCCGACAACGATGTACCTTCCCAAACCGACCCACTCTGGAAGATCCGGGAGATTCTGAGCAGAATGAAGGATAAGTTTGGGATATTCTTCCACCCCTTTCAGAAGGTTGTCATTAAGGAATCCTTGGTTCTGTTCAGAGGACGTCTTAGGTTTGTGCAGTACGTTCCAAGCAAACGCCATTGCTTTGGAATCAAGTTCTTTGTACTGTGCGACTGTAAGACAGGGTACATCCTTGACTTCGTCATTTATTCAGCCAGCACTGTCGATCTTGATAAAACACACTCCCTTGGCTTCTCAGGCTGTGGTGATTTTTTTTTTTTTTTTTTTTTTTGTGTCCGACTCTGGGCATAGGCTTCACAGCCTGCTCTCAAGGCCCAGCAGTCCTCCTACATACCAACACCTTTACATGAAAGTGCTCCTTGAAAGGTATTTTGGTGGGAATCATGTGCTGTATACAGATAACTATTATACAGCAACGAAACTTGCCAAATACCTTTCAGAGCACGGCATCGGCTCCTGCGGCACTGTCAAGAGTAATCGTGCCCACTTCCCTAAATTCCCAGAGGCAGGAACATCGCAGCAAGGAGACGTGCACCTACGCAAGTCTGAGAAGATGCTGGCAATACGGTGGCATGACAAGAGGGTCGTGCACATGCCCACCACCGTACACAAGGGGGAAATGACAGACAGTGGGAAGGTCGACCATAGGACAGGTGAACCTGTGAGGAAACCTGATGCTGTCTTAGACTACGATATCAACATGCATCTGGTGGACAAGTCCGACATCATGATTGGAGAGATCGACTGCCTTAGGAAGAATACTAGGTGGTATAGGAAAGTTTTTCTGCATCTCATAGACATGACAATGCTGAACGCCTTCATCCTGTACAAGATGAAGGTCAAGCCACCCAAGTCCTTCTCCCTGAGGTTGTTCGCCAGGACTTGTGTTCAGCAGCTGCTTGAAATATATGGTAGGGTGACAGCAGCAACTCCAAGGCGCCATGCAGTAATACTTCCCGACCGACTTGAGCAGAGGGCGTACATGGATCGGCACAGACTGGTGCAAATGCCTGCCACAACCAAGAGGAAGGCTGCGATCCACAGGTGCCAGGTGTGTGCACATACCACCCGATGCACACCTGAGCACAAACGCACCTCTTGGCAGTGCGCTGAGTGCCAGGTTCCCCTCTGTGTTACCTGCTTCTTTGATTACCACAGTCAGAAACAGTTCTAAAAGTGCAAGTGGGAAATGAAAATAATGTGTAAATAATGTGTAAATAACGTGTAAATAACAAGTGAAAGCAATGGATGTACAGTATATATGATTGAACAGTGTGATATAGTTTTATGTTACTGCAAGTGACAGTGAATAACATAGTGTAAGTAAAATTGAAGTGTAAATATTGAAAATACAATAGAAAATGTAAATAGAAATGTAAATAATTAGTAATATAAGAATATGAATACAAATATTTGAGGTTTTATCAGTGAAAGTGAATCCATGGCTCTCTACATACGTATTGTACTGAATGAAAAATTGAATGACTTCAGTGACAATAAACTAATACTACTGAAGGAAACTTATGGATAAAGACTGCAGATATATATAGTGTTATATAGTAATAGAAATATAAAGTGTGGGGGGTTTTATGAATAATAAATGACAGAATACCAACAGCGAACTAGCGCAAGTGGGAAGGTCATACGCGCTGGTAATTTTCATTGCTTTCAGAGTGTTTTTTTTTTTGGGGGGGGAGTATGGATCCCAAACTACTTAATAATCATAGAATAGTGTTTGTAGTGATAATATCTGGCTGTGGTAATCATATTACGGGTTGTCGGGAAGTGTAAATTGGAGACTTCGTTACCCAACTTCAGAGGTCTCCACAAGTCCTACGGTAATCGACGAAGGCTCAACAAACACCCCAGGAAAAAGCTGAAGGTATGTGCCATAAGCATAAGTAATTTTAGTATTCTAGGACTAATAACTGATTTTTGGCAAATATTTTTTGAGAGTCTGTCGGAGCCCGAATATGCCCGCGTGACACGCAAAACATAGCAAAACAAGCCCGCGGTGTAAGGGTTAAGGAAATAAATTTCTTAGGCCATACAATAAGTTCTAATGGTATTCACACCACTGATGACAAAATACAAGCAGTGAGAGATTTTCCTGACCCACTACGAATGACGAAGTTAGAAAATTTTTAGGTCTAGCTGGGTACTATAGGTCATTCGTACTACAATTCTCTCATATAGCCTTTCCTTTATTCCAGCTCCTCAAAAAAGATGCTATATTCCAATGGGAAGAAGAACAAAAACAAACATTTACCAAACTAAAAATTAAACTAACAAATGCACCTTGTTTGGCATATCTGGATTTCACAAAATCATTTATTATATGTACAGATGCATCAGTTAAAGGATTAGGGGCTGTACTGATGCAGGAAGATACAACTGGACAGAATCAAGCAATGGCATTTGCCAGCAGACAAATAAAAGGTGCAGAGAAAAATTATTGCACTACAGATTTAGAGGCATTTGCAGTGGTTTTTGCATTACAAAAGTTTCGAGATTTGGTATATGGTTACGAAATACACTTATTCACTGACCATAAACCGCTAGTGGGTACGGTATGTTTAAAGAAAAACTCCTCTCTGGGAGGAGAGCAAGATGGAAATGTACAGTCGAAAACTACAATGTACATACATATTCATTATATACAAGGTAAAATGAATCTAGTAGCCGACGCATTATCCAGGAGCCCGAACACAATTCAGGTCGCGGCATTATATCTCAAAGGAGACATACCAAACCACGATGATATCGCAAAAGCACAAAGACTTGACCCAATATGGTCTAAAGTTATATACAAGTTAGAAAGTGGAGATGACATACAATTACCCAAACTACAGATACCACTCGAACTATTCACAATAGTCAATGATACTTTGTACAAGATCAACCCAGGACAACCAAAACGCCAAAGAAATACTAACCAACTGGTAGTACCTAATGACATTATACCCCAGGTATTACGAACGATACACGATAGCCCACATGCAGGACATCCTGGAAAGGATAGGACATTCAACCAAGCCCAATTGTTATATTACTGGCCATCATTACGAAAAGATATAAACAATCATATAGACAGATGCGAATCATGTCCATAACACAAAGGATACCCAATTTCACCTGCACTGATGGGTAATTACCCTGTTCCACATCAACCACGGGACGTTGTCGCGGTTGATTTACTCAAGATGCCATTATCATACAATAATAACCAATACATATTAGTAGCAACGGATCATTTTTCCGTAATGAAATTTTAGCCCCAATTAAAGATAAAACAGCAGAGACACTAGCAAAGGCAATAACAGATAATGTAATATGTCGCTTTACTACCCCAATGGTACTAATAAGTGATAATGGAGGAGAATTTAGTTCTGATATCTTACAAGAAATATGTAAACAATACAACATCAAAAAGGTTAAAGTTTTAGCCTATCACCCAGCATCTAATGGGTTAGTAGAGAGACAGAACAAAAAAGTATTTGATGTGCTACAACACATTCTCAATGAAAATTACGCAAGCTGGGATGATTGGATTCCCAGAGTAGAAGCCTCAATTAATGGATCTATAAATAAATCCATGGGTGACACACCACATTTCATTATATATGGGACTGATAAAAAACTACCATATGAGCTCCTAGAAGGTGACAGCCTGCCCATAAACAATTACATTGATTACTCTAAACTCCATTTAGGTGATTACCAGGACATACACACAAGAATTAAAAAACAATTAACGATGTCCAAGGAAGAAATGACGGAGGCATTTAACAAGAAGGCAAGAGATTCACCTATCAGCTTAGGAGACATTGTTTATGGTATCATTCATACGAGAGACAATAAATTATCTCCAAAATTTGAAGGCCCATACAGAGTAAGTAACATATATGCAAACAAAGTTTTAATTAGGTCACTGTCAAGTGGCGAAGAGAAACAAGTTCATACTGACCATTTAAAACGAGTTTCAAGGGAATTATCCAATAATTATTCAGCCTCGGATACCACCGAACAACCGAACGTAACTCATGAAACCAATCAAGAAAACAACAATAATTACAAAAATAAATTAAGGTCATATACCAAACAATAAAATATAGGTGCAACTGTTCCAATAAAATCTACAGTACATCATTTACGAGATTTAAATATCGATTTAAACTCCTTCTATAAATGAAATAACAATCAAGTTATTGTTCTACGTTAGTCAACCGTAACGCACATCATCACTATCATCGACCACAGCATGACCATATTAGAAAATTAATAGATTTTTTTGTCGGTAGGTAACGATGAAGGGACTTATGCTATGGATTCTCCTCTATATAGAAAGAGGATATGTTCACTTAGACCCCCAACACATAGTAGGGCAAGGATGCCTCATAGCTCCAACGGCCACGACGTCAATCGTAAAAGATGTCATGAGCACTGAAATAAGTCTGGATTACTTATTAGAATTACCTCCTTATCTAGAAAAAATCGCAAGACCCATGAGAACCCTGGACTTCACGATAGGAGGCTATGTTTCACAAGCACATAACACAAAGGAAGCAGATGAAATAGTGAAGTTAGCGAAATGGAAAATAGTACAGGCTAAGTCAACTATGCTCATCATGATCCAAGATCTCCCATCTCATGGAACGGAGGTATTGAGTGACAAGAACATCACACTTTCTCGCCAAAAGCGCAGTTTGTTCGACCTGGGTGGCGCAGTTCTTGGAAACATCTTTGGATCGGCTACAGAGGAAGACCTTCAAGAAATAAACAACAAATTTATTAAAATAGCTCAGGTACTAACATACCAAGATAAATTCATCGCAGGACATAACTCAGCAATGAAGACAATAGTGAAAAATCTGAAAAAGGCGGAAAACATAGCTCTCGAAAGTGTAGATAAAATAAATGACATGGAAGGTAACGTAACACTTTTCCAACAGTTCTCCATCATCACGGAACACATTGACACAATTCTACTCCAATTAGACAACACTAGAGTTCGTTACAGGGTACTTATGCAAGCAATTTCGAATGCCGGTGATGGCAAGATCGCAATTGACTTACTTCCAATTCATGAGCTACGTCAGATAATTAGTCAAGGCATACATAAACATAAATTGAAGCCTTTGTTCCGAAGTAGGGCATTCATGCAATATTATCCATATTTAGAAGCAACACTAACACCAACATCAGTAGTAGTTCATGTACCATTCATAACTGACGACCTGTTCACAGTATACAAAATTCACCCCTTCCCTTCTAAGAATAATAACACTTTGGTCATCATCAACATCAACACAGACACCGAACTCATCATGTTCTCCAAGAGACGGAACACTGTCACTTTCGCAAGTGAATCAGTGATTGAACGAAAGTGCCGCACATCCTTACATGCTGTTCACCTTTGTCCTGAGTACATTTTCACGTTTCAGCCTACTGAAACAGTCCCTTGTGAATTGGCTATCATAAGAAATCATAATATTCATAATCACTGCAGATTCACTTTTGCTCCAGATAAGCTTGTACACCATCAACGCATCGAACACTCACATTTTTTTTTATTTCACTCATAACACATCAGTTTACATAGTCTGTCCAGATATACCACCATCTCATACTTCAGCATTAGGATTATACATAGCACCAGACAACTGTGCGGTATTTACACCATCCATGTCCACTTTATCCACCATCAATCACTACGCCATCCTCAATCATACACACAAACATTTCCACCCACTGCCTAATATGGACTTAAACATGAGCACAAGTATTAAATTGACTTCGCCTAAGTTTGAAACTATGTAACTGATCAATGAAACAGTGAAGCCCTGGGAAGATCTGAGTTTGAGTATGTTCAACCTATATTATGTGTATAGCCCAGCACCTACTGTTTTTATAATCTTCTGCATTGTATTTGCAGTAGTGTTGTTCGCAATGCACAGAATGCATGCAAGAATTGCAAATTTGGAGTCAGTATTTAGTGGGGGTAGAGTTAGCATGCAAGTTAACCCCCCTGAATGAAGTGTACATATTTTGTATATAGTATTAATTTTATATAAAAAAAAAGAAGAAGAATGACCCATGAAATAGAAGTATACCAGTATCATTATCTCTATATGAAATATTAATAGCTCTTACCATAATCTTAACTTTGAACAATTTTTTTTTCATATATGCATTTTACTGTTATACATACACAAAATGTCATACAGTAACCAATATCATACAATAACCAAATGTCATACAATAACCAGTTTACAAAATGTATTACAATACAGTAATTAAACCATATTGCATTTATTCAATTATGTATACAACTTGTTTAAAATGTAATATTACTGAATCATTGCAATATTACCATGAATATTATATCTGTACAATATTATAATCAATATTATGTATTAAGAGTGAAAAAGAAGAATATTATGTATTAATAGATTAGCATATGTCAATGATGATTGCTGTCGGAGGACCACTAGCTGCGTGACTGAGCAATGTCAGGACTCCATATTATAAATACAAATCATAACAGAAAGCATGATGGATAGATAGATAGACAGATAGACAGAGCACCAGACAAGGTGTGGGAACAGGAAATTAGCTTGTAACTCTTTAAGTGAAGGAATGTTGATCGTTCACCAGAAGCAGTACATACACACAGACATACAGTATTCAAGAAGCTTCCACAACAGTAGAGCACACGTGACACGACCCCTGCTACACGAGAATGTAGGAATCTGAGATCAGAAGGAGACAGGCCATAGAACTGACAGGTAGTGGAGAGAGCGAATAAGAAGAGGGGTCCAACTAGACTTACTTAGTATATTAAGTCTCTGATATATATATATATATATATATATATATATATATATATATATAGATAGATAGATAGATAGATAGATATATAGATATATATATATATAGATAGATAGATAGATAGATAGATATATATATATATATATATAGATATATATATAGATATAGATATATATATATATATATATATATAGAGAGAGAGAGAGAGAGAGAGAGAGAGAGAGAGAGAGAGAGAGAGAGAGAGAATGATGGGAAAAACAATATTAGTCATGTAAACAGTACGGCTGCATGGGCTGCAAAAAATAACGAGGAGCGTGAGATGTCTCGGAGGGAATAAAAAAGAATATGGAAATCTTAAAATGATAATACTGTATAACAACGAAAAAAAAAACGAAAGCAAGAGTGGCTTTCCTAAGGCACTTCTATACGTAAGATCACAAAATCATCATCCAGTTTCGTGTGTGAACCACCAACATCTTGTAAATGATCCACCTATAAGTAACGCTATTTATCCCAAGGTGCTTTACTATACCTTGTGTGGTAAGTCACGAATGGTTCCTATCTCGAGTGCATCATTATCTTTTTCTATAAAATGAAATTTGTTAGATCCTCTAATTTTTATTTCTTTTTACAGGTGACATTAATATTACTTTTGCAATAATGCCTAGAGAATGCAAGAATTCTCCAGACAGCTTTTGTTATATATGTGAATCGCCTACACTGAAACAATAAAAAAGATGGTTGATTTCACACGTGAAGAAACTATATGAGCTGTACTTCGGATGTAAAATTGATGATCAGGACAAACGATAGGCACCTCATATTTGCCGTGTCAGGTGCACAAGTTCACTTTCGGCATAGGTCAAAGGCACCCGTCCTGGTCTCACATTTGGTGTGCCAATGGCCTGGAGAGAGCCGAAGTACCAGTCAACTGACTGCTACTACTGTTTAACACATATCACAGGTAAGCATTCTTCTCTCTATGCTCCTAGTCAGTTAGAATTTTTTCACAAGACATCTAATTTCTTTCCAAATACAAAACAATTGCTATATAATGTTTTCCTTTACTCAATGGAGGACGCAACGGGAATTTGATTTGATTTGATTAATTTATTACGCCCGAAGGCAACATACCTATTACAGTGCCATGTGGCCATATGTGAGATGAGTACAGGGGAACTCGTGCCACGCAGGACACGCTGTCCAGCGATAACAAATTAACACCCACCAAAGTGTGGATGATGCATGAAAATAACAACTAGGTTATCATCCAACAAATGTTTAAAAGTGTCCATTAATGTGAGTCTGTGTGGTATTTAATCAGAGACATGTGGACATTGCAGTCTATAATGGTCAAGGGTGTTGGCATTGGTTGCATCACACAGCTTACAGGAGGAGAAATGAGGCATGTTGGAGGAGAAATGAGGCATGTTGCCCGTGCCAGCCACCTGCCACACAGGTCGGTAGCCCAGCCTCAGGCGGGCACACACCACGTTATGTTGATGAACCATAAGACCACTGCGACGATATCTATGAGGACGAGAAAGAAAGTGGTCATAATGTTGGATAGATGCACTGTGAGCCCTCTCAGCATTTCTACGGTGGAGAAGAGGGGAGCAGGCTGCGCTGCGTATTATCTGCTTGTAGCAAATGGGGGAGGCATTAGTAGCATCCACAGTGGGCAGATCCAGACCATAGGCAGTCACTGCAAGGAGGTCAGCAGTGTTGTTGACTGTGAGACCAATATGAGAGGGAATCCACAGAAAGTGCACCACCAGTGAACGATCGCGGACAGTGGCCAATTGAAGGAGTATCTACACAACGAGGTGTTGATATGCAGGCCTGGGAGAGGAGAGGGCATGGAGGGCCGGCTGTGAGTCACAGATGATCAAGTCACTGTTGTTTGTCCGTATTAACAAAGTAACTGCAACCAGTAGTTCATGTAGTTTGCAATACGTAGAGCTCGATGAGGTTGGCAGTCGATGGCCCAACCAGCCCCCTTGAGGTGGGTCCAGACTTGGGGCAAATACAGCACAGCCAGCACTGCCATCCTCCTGCAGGGAGCCATCAATGAAGATATGGTGGGCCGAAAGGAGGGAAGATGACAGCCTGGCGATGGTCTCTGAAGCTGAGGCAGGTCAGGTTTGGAGGCCGGAGTGTATGAGATAGCAGGCACAGGGGTCTGCCAAGGTGGAATGCCATAGTCCACCTCCTCAGCAAGCAATGGTACGTTGATGTTTAGCCGTCGGACGTTTGAACAAACAGTATTAACTAGTGTGCAGCCACCACTGTGAAGCAGACCTTGGTGCAGTAGGATCAAGGGAAGTCCGAATGATGTGAGAGTAGTGGGGAGAAAAGTGAGGATAATGCAGTCAACACTGAAGTATGTAACTACGGAGTATATTCTCTCCAGAAGTGATGGAAGATTTGTTGCATGTTGACAATTCTGGTTGAGCCAGGGCAGCCCAGGATGTCTCATTACCGCGTTTTGGAACTTCTCAAGGGTTGTAAGGTTGTTCTGGAAAGTTGACAAAGAGCAGGGGAGAGATAATCAAAAACTGATTGAATGATCGCTATGTATATGGTTTGAGCAGCATAATTAGTGAGCCACTTGAGAGGTTTTAGGCGCCACTGTAGCCGGGTCAGCAGATCCTGAACAATCGGATGCAAGTGTTGGCTTGCAGGAATGGAGGGAGAAATCCGTTCAGGTGCCCCCAGATAAAGGTACTGCGTGCACAGAGGAATAAAACAATCCCCAACAGAGAATACAGGCAGTGTTCTTGTTGGGCGGGAAGTAAATATTCTACTTTTTTCTGGAGAGATAATGAGTCCGCATTTGGAAGCCAACTCGTGAAACAAGAGAAGGAAACATTGCAGATCTGCTGGGGAATTTGAGTGAATGCAAGTGTCATCAGCATAGCAAGTAATCGTGGTTCCAGGGATGTCAGGAAAGAGGGTGAGTAGATGATGTATGAGGATATTAAACAAAACAGGACTAAGGACACCACCTTGTAGAGTGCCAAGCTCGAAATCCTCAGCGGTGCTGCATGCGCCCTTAAAAAGAATATGAGAGGACTTATTAGTCAGGTAACCACGTATCCATTGCAATAGGTTTCCCTTAACTCCAAAATCCACTAGCTGGTCGAGGATGATGTCTCTGTTGGCGACATCAAATACACTCTTTAAATCAATGAAGGCCACTACACTGGTGGGGGATAGGAGGGTGTATAGCTCCATGAGGCAGTGATGTGTCCCTCACTGCGGTAAAAGCTGTACAGTCGGGGTGAGAGCTCGTCCTGCAGCCTAAACAAGAGTCTTGTGAGGAGGATGCGTTCTAGTACTTTACTGAAGCAGGAGGTGAGGGAAACAGGTTGGAATTTATCAGTGCTAAGTTTATGAATAGGCACGATTGTACTGTGGATCCAAGCCTGTGGCACATATCCCCGACGGATGCAAAGGTTGAAGAACTGGAGAAGGGGATTACCAGGAATTTTCAGGAAGACACGGAGGACAGGAAAAGTGATGCCATCATCACCTGGAGCCGTTACTCTACCCCTGGCGAGGGCCTGTCGCAATTCATCGTCAGTTATAGCCACACTATCCTCATTGTCTGTCCTCAGTAAAGTCGCGGTTTTGTCGAGAAATGGAAGAAGAATATGAAGTTCTCTGCCACAAAGAAGTTCACTGGCTTTTCAGGGGACAAATCTTGAAATGCATGACTGAATTTCGGGCAGAAGTTTCTTTTTTTTTTGAGAGAGAGAGAGAGAAAAAAAGAAAGCCCACTCTCAGAACAGTTCGACAGGGAGGAGTTCATTCATGACTTAGCATACTTAGCGGATATTTTTGGCCATATGAATGAGATGAATCTTTCGATTCAAGCCCTGCAGTCACCATTATGGATGCTGCTGAAAAACTGCAAGCTCTTCTGGCCAAGCTGCCACTGTGGAAGAAAAGATTGGAGGCACACAACTATACAAACTCTCCAGTGTAAAAGGAAGTGCTTCTGTAGGATGGAATCGAGGGTAACAAAGCCCTGTCAGTTTCTCTGCAGACAGAAATCTGCAGACATCTGGATACACTGCAGAATTCTTTCATAGGTTACTGCTGCTCAGGTAACCTTAAAGTTGAAACATGGATGCATAATCCTTTCCTTGCCTACATAGACTGTATCAGTGATGAAGACCTTGCCAAAGATGACCTCATTGGCCTGAGGATAAAGGCAGTGATATGAAATGAATTCAACTCTGTGAGTCTTGATGAATTCTGGTGTTCGTTGACACAAACCTTCCCTCGTCTGGCAAAGCGAGCTATGGGTGCTATGATTCCGTTTGCTACTAAATACATTTGTGAGTCAGGGTTTTCAGGGCTGTTTCTATCAAAACGAAAAGTCGAAATCGACTGGATATCAAAGATGGCTTGCGTGTTGCCTTGTCAAAGACCACTCCACAATTTCAACTTATTCAGTCCAAACAACAAGAATCTTCTCATTGAAATGAACTTTTGAGCAGATGTTGTTTTTAATTTGCAGTAGTTGGATGTATTTCATTTTTTCATCGAGTGGCCATTAATTTTTGCATGAATAAGAGTGAGAAACATAATTTTTTGTAATGTTTGTTTTATACTTTGTGTGTCATACACTGTGTGAGGTAGTTTTCAGTAAAATAAAGTATATTCATTGTGTGCAAAATGTTGCGTTAATGTGCTTATGTGCATTTTTCTAGGGAAGGGGTCCATAGCTTTCACCATATTCTCAAAGAGGTCCGTGCCTCAAAAAAGGTTAAGAACCACTGCACTAGACCTTTATGTTGCTTCCTGCAACGGCAGAAGGGTGTTAGAAGGCAAGGACCAGCGGAAAACCCAGGAATATGAGCCGCACACAGCAATGATTTGTTTATGTCCGGCCCTCTAGTGGCGAAATTCGTTGCAACCGGAAGGGCAAAAAAGCTATTGTCTACCCAGATCTTCAATCTGCTATTCACCCCATCAGACATTCGAGTGATATACCACAGCCACCATCTGAAATACCAAGCGATGACACGGACAGCTCGGACGAACCAGGATCACGTGATTCCACGAATGAACCACGACCTGAATCTGACAAGAAACCGCATCTCATCGTCCAGCCTGAACTCAATAATTTTGTCCGTGATCTAACCCTTACTAAAGAACAGAGCGAACTCCTAGCCTCCCGTCTGCAAAAATGGAATTTGTTGAATAAAGCTGTACGGATTATAACATTCAGGAAGCGCATGTCAGATCTGCAGCAATTTTGCTCAATGGAAAACAACCTTTGTTTTTGCATTGATATCAGAGGACTCTTTGATGCTGTTGAATTGAGCTATGAACCAAGCCACTGGAGGTTGTTTATTGGTGCATCTCTTTACAGTATTAAAGCTGTTTTATTGCACATTGGAAACACCATGCCATCCATTCCAAATGCTCACCCAGTCATTTTAACCCGCGGCGTCCCGTCGACGTACTTCCACGTCCTCACGTTATGTCACAGCTAATCCCGTCGACGTACTTCAACGTCCTGCAATCGCAAGGTTCATAATTTCCACAATTTTCAAAATTCGCGCGAGATTTTCGATTCGCCCACGTACCCAAGCCTCCCCTACCTGCCGCCAGGCGGGCAGCATCCTAGACCCCGCGTGACCCGCGCTCGCCCTTGTCTCGGTCACTCACCTGCTAGCAGTGACCCAGGTCAGACATGGCGTGGAAAGGTCTCTCAGACGAGGAAATTGCATCCGCCCTGGAAGCCTTCACTGGAGATAGTGATTCTCCACTCGACGATGATGTGGTAGATCGCGATTACGTCCAGCAAGAGGAAGAAATAAGTAGCAGTGATGAGGAGGTCCCTTCGCCCCGAAAAACGCGGTATGTGACATACCGTAAGGCAAGGGAAGGCCAGCCTGCTCCCCAACCACGTGCACAGCTATCTCTCCATCCCGAATCTGATGAGGACGAGGATGAGGACGATGAGGATGACTGCAGCTTAGGACGTGATATTGCCGCGTGGTTGGGAAAAGAAAAAATATCACCACGAGGATCAGAAGGTGGGGCGAAACGACATATAAGGTATGGTGAAAGTCCTTTGTCTGGGGAAGTGGCAAGTGGTGTGGTGGGATTGCTGGGGGAAAGGGAAAGTGTTGTGGCGGCAGCGCGGGGTGAAAGTGAGAGTGGTGTGGGGGTAGTGCGGGGTGAAGGGGCAAGTGGTGTGAGGGAGGCAGCACGAGCAGGTGGTGCACGTAGGCCTAGGGGAGAGGAGGTGGAGTCACTCCCCAGCACTTCTTTTACCCCAGAATATTCCCAAACTTCCTCCCCACAGCCCCAGGATGTGGGGAAAGGAAAGAAAGGGAAGGGAAAGGGTAAAGGAAAAGGGAGAGGGAAGAGAAGTGCGAGTGATGAGAGGCACCACTCTCCACCTCCCCAACCTCCCCCACCACCCTCACCTCCCCACCCTGACGAAGGGGACGATGGGGATGTGGCTGGAGACGGTGATGTCACGTGGAACTGGGAAGATGGGAGTAATTTTACTCCCATCATTCACCCTTTCACTGAGGAGTGGCGGTCTGGTTGCACAGCTCCAGGTGTGAATGCAGGTTCGTCTAGGGTGGATTTTTTCCACTTGTTCTTTGGTGAGGCGTTTGTGGGGCGCATAGTTGAACAAACTAATATCTTTTCACAATCACAGCGCCGTGAAAGTGAACGTTTGGGAACCACGAGCAGGCATTCCCAACAGTATGACTATCCCGTTACAATTTCAGAGATGTTCCTATTTTTGGCCCTGGTTATCTTGATGGGTGTGGTAAGGAAAAACCAAATTCCTGCCTACTGGACAACTGACCCAATCATCCTCACACCTTTCTTTGGAAAGGTGATGAGTCGTAACCGATTTCAGTATATTCTCGGCCGCCTCCACTTTTTTGATGTGGAAGATCCAGCCAATGCAAATAACACCGATAAAATGAGGAGAATTAGGCTGGTATTTGATCATTTACGGGAAATGTTCCGCTCCTCATTTTATCCCTACAGAGACCTCGTCATAGACGAGAGTCTTGTGTTGTGGAGAGACAATATTTCCTTTAGGCAGTACATACCCAGCAAGAGACACCGTTTCGGGTTCAAGATCTTTCTTATGTGTGACTGTAAGACTGGTTATGTGCAAGACATAGTCTTGTACACGGGCGCACAGACAGATATAACAGAAGATCGGAGTATAGGACTCTCTGGGGCCGTGGTGAAGACAATGATAGAAGAGTACCTTCATCGTGGTCATGTGTTGTACCTGGACAACTGGTACACTAGCCCTCTTCTCGCTAGGTTCCTCCACCAACACGACACCGGAGTCTGTGGTACAGTCAAGAGAAACCGTCGCCATATGGTCAAGATAGGGAGGAAACTTGACAAGAACGAGGTGGTTTTCTTCCAGGCCAATAACATCCTTGCCACCCTGTGGAACCACAACAGGGAAGTTTGCCTCCTATCAACTGTTCACAGCCCCCTGATGCACCACACAGACTCCGTTGATCACCGTAGCGAGAGGAGGCGCAACTTCTGGAAACCCGAGTCTGTACTGGACTATAATCTGAACATGAGGCAAGTTGATCAGTCAGACTCGATGATTTCAAGTGTTGACTGTGCCAGAACCACGATGAAGTGGTACAAGAAACTCTTTTTCCACTTGCTCGACGTCACGGTCCTGAACGCACACTACCTGCACGCAATGACCACCTGAGTATCCGAGACCTTTGAGGGGTTTGTGAGGGAGCTGGCACGTGAAATAATCGCCAAGCATGCCCAGGACAGACCCACACACCGCACCCGCACCCCCATGGCTGCTCAGACTCCCCTACGTCTTGCAGGACGCCACTATCCCAGCGCAATCCCTTCCGACCCAAACCGTCGTAAACCCCAGCGTCGCTGCCATGTATGTAAGCACTCAACAGTCAGACCATCCACTCAGAGAAAAGACACAAGGTACGAGTGTGTCGAGTGCAATGTTGCGTTGTGCCTCCAGCCTTGTTTCAAGGAGTATCATAATTTCCTACATTACTGAAACTGTGTGGGAAGACGAAATGACGCTCATTATAATGGTAAGGCCAGTCAATAGGTGCTAAGTCAAATATAAAGTTGAAACAGGTGTTATTTTTTCAGAAAAGTAATGTATAAGTTGAGAATTAGTGTAAGTTGAAAGAAATGATATCAAAACTACACCCATTGTGTAAATCTGGTCAGTAAATATGTGATAGCAAGGAAATAAAGTGGAAACGGGTGTAATGTTAGCATGAATAAAACGTATAAGTTGAACAATAGTGTAAGTTGTAATAATTGATGTCACGAGTACACCCACATTCTGGTCAGTAAGTATGTGATAGGAATTATATAAAGTGGAATTTGTTGTAATGTTAGTAGTAAGGTATTTTATAAGTTGAATACTAGTGTAAGATGAAACAAATGATACCGCGATAACACTCCCTGTGTAAGTACGCGCTAATATGACGCTCAGTTCCATCGTAAGTTCTGAAATTATGTGATATCAATTATATCAAGTGTAAACATGTGCAATGTTAGTGGAGAATTATTATATAAGTACAAAAATAGGTTGTAAGTTGAAATAGTTGTCATAGCGACTTCACCGTGTGTGTTATTATGCGCAATTATTACGCTATATATTTACGTAAGGCCTGAAATATTCTCAAAACAGTTCTATAAAGTTGAAAAGTGTATAATAATATTAGAAAAGTATTATGGAAGTATAAAAAACACAATACGAGTTGAAACAACAGTCACAGCGAGTTCACTCACTACGTAAATAAGCGCTAACATTACGCTAAATGTTATCAAAAGGCCTGTGAATACGTAAAAACAGTTCAATAAAATGTAAAATGGTATAATGTTATTGTAGAAGTATTATGTAAGTAAAAAAAATGATATGTATCGTGATTTTAGAATGTTAGCGATTCATCGTGACCAAGTTGCCCGATTTTGCTCGTTTCGCACGATGGTACAATTTTTTTTTTTTTTTTTTTTTTTACGTGTCCGACTCTGGGCAAAGGCTCAGGGCCTATTTCTTGGGGGCAGTGGCCCATCCCAAGGCCCAGTAGTCCTCCTACACCTCCACATGTCACCACTTCGGCGCTAATACCCACCGTCCATATTGAATACATGCTAGGGCTGTCTCATACAGGACTAGTGTACTGGTATTAGCGGGGGTACTTTTATGACATGTCGGCGGGTCATCTGGTAGGGAAAGTCTGCTTTTAGGAAATTCAAATCCTTAAACTGTTCCCTGCCCCAGCCGGGATTCGATCCTGGGTCCATTAGGACTGCAAGCCGCCTCTCTACCGATTCAGCCACGCCTCCCCCAAATGCTTATTTCTGCTCTATTTTTGTATAAAATCCAATATACTCTTTTATCACATGTTTTTATGTTTGTAATAAATACGTATCTACTTACTTTCATTGGTTTCCCAGACTTATAATACCATAGAAAACGTTAGAGGCTCAGACCGCCTACGGAGAACACGGGGCCAGGTGGGACAAAGGCATACCTGGTTAGGATAATTAGGGACCCCGGGGACCAATTTCTTTGCCACTGGCCATTGTTTCTGACCAAAAGCGAAAGTTTAAGCAAAAAAAAAAAAAAAAGGGTTGAAAAATGGTCGGGATTGGGGGGTACCAGTGGTCAAAAAGTGGTCGGGACGGGGCGGGTTAGGAGAGACATATGAAAATCTTTCTTTCATTCAAGATCGCATAAATTACAATGATCACGAATGGCTTATTTGTGCACATTTGAAAGTTGTGGCCATTCTTAATGGGTTACAAACTGGCTATACAAAATCTATGTGCTTTCTGTGCAAGTGGGACAGCCAAGCAAGATCAGAACATTTTGTACGTTCAGCATGGCCACCTCGGAATTCACTGATACCCGGATCCCACATGAACCACTAATAAAGAAGGAAAAAATCGTTTTGCCACTCCTCCATATAAAACTGGGCTTAATGAAACAGTTTACCAAAGCTCTGCAGCATCATGGGCCATGTTTCCAGCACCTCTAGAAGAAATTTCCCAAAATAAGCTATGCTAAAATTAAAGAAGGCATATTTGTCGGCCCTCAGATTCGTCAACTTATGACTAACAAGGATTTTGAATTAATGATGGATGAAACTGAGTTAGCTGCATGGTGTGCATTCGCAGGTATGTGCAATGGACTACTGGGAAAGCATAAAGAAGGCCAACGTAATGCTTCAGTGGATGAACTAGTCAAGTGTTATCAAGATCTTGGGTGCAACATGTCATTGAAGCTTAATTTTCTACATTCTCATCTGTCCTCTTTCCCAGAGAATGCAGGGGATGTAAATGATGAACATAGAGAGAGGTTTCATCAAGGTATATCAATAATGGAGAGCAGCTACAAAGGGAAATTGAGTCCAGCCATGCTAGCCGATTTCTGCTGGAATTCGAAGCTTGACCAACCAGAGACATCACACAAACGCAGAAGTAAATACTAAGAAGTACAGAAACTCATTCTAAAATACTTGTTAAATGTTTTTTTTTTTTTTTATATATGGATATGGAATATTAACAATGATGACATTTCATTTGGCAATAACAATATAATTAATTCTTTTTTTTTTTTAGTTTGAATGTATGAATGTTTAGTAGGCATATTATGAGAAAATGTGACATGATAGGGGTATTTGGCTATCAGATTCAGATTCAGCACACTTGAATTGATAATAAAATCCTAAAGAGGACTAAGTTTTTTCTGATACAGTATAATTCGAAAAAATGCTCAAAATCTGTCAACTAATGCTGGTAGTTGCAATCATTTAATTCTCAAAACTACGGATAATTGAAGCTTAACACATTTACTACGATGATATTTCTGTTGAAGTTTTCATATCGAGATATAAAACACGAAAAAAGATCCGGAAATGATAATGAGAAATATCATACAAACAAGTTATTGTGATAATATTCACCGTTTCACAGATTCTTAATGCATGCAGCGCCATTACTTATTTTTGTATGCAATAAAAATTTTGCGACAGGCCAGGAATGAAAAAATGTTTTATCTCAGTATTACATCGCCTCTCTCCATGATATCTCTCCCTTCCTCCCCCCCCCCCTCTCTCTTTCTCTGAAAATGCTAACATCGTATTCTGATGTTAATGTGATGGAAGAGATGGCAGTTTTAGGCAAAGGTATAATGCATGGAGTATGACACAGATTATATTATTTAGGTGAGGACAGACGTTATCGGGACGAAAGGGTTTAGGTAAGGGTACAAGGCGTTAATCAGCCACTGTACACGTGAACTGTGGACAACATTTCCGTGACTAATTTTTGTAGCTATGTCTTGCTATTGTCACCTCAATATATTAAGCTTAGGATATTCCTCAGGAGTGAAGTGGTTAATGATGGCCGTATCTAATCCCTCCAGTTGGATAAGTCTATCTCAAGCATAATCAACCCGTCTTAGATGCAAAAATATTTTGAAATTATACGACACACAGCTGAAAGGGTTAACCCCGTCACTCAGATGATGTCCTTCATGTTTTATTCCTGGTATCGCTGGAAGATCATAGTAATTAAGCCTGCCAATACGAGAGGGCATTGCTGAGCTAAACAAAACCGTCTGGAGGAAACAAAAATAAAAATAATGTCATGGTGGAGAAGGCAGGTGATGAAAAGAGCGATATGTAGCAGGGAGAGTGAAGTGAAATGAGTGCTGGAGGGATGTAGGGAAACGTATGTGGGAATAAAGACAAATGGAGACACCTGATATGTTTTCGATAATATTAGTCCTTCAGCCCAAGGACGTCTTTTTTTTTTTAAATCTTATGCACTACAAGACTCTTCCATTCAGCTTAAGACACACACCTATTAGGGAAATGGTTTATGAAGGTTATATCTAACACTTTCAGTTCTAAAAAGTATCTCCTAAGCACAATAAAATAGTCCGGAGTATTTAAAACGTAGATATAACACAGTGACATGTCAACGTAGTGACGCTGAATATAATCGTCTGGTTTCAACAAAAATAACACAAATATGACGCCACTGGGGTGAAGGAGTTAAGTACTTCACTAGGGAGAAATATTTTTGTAGTTTAATCTTGCTGCTGCCAAACACCTATATTTATCCAGGGGGGACCACTTGGTACCAGAAAGACCAAAATCAAAATAATGTCCGAGTTGTTCAGGGGTATACTCCAGAAGAATTAAACATAGAAAACAAAATATTTCTTCCAAAATTATTGTTAACTAGGAATGGCAAAAGTGCAGAGATAAGAAATGAAAAAGACACGCAAACAAGAGTATTCCACCAGCTATAAACACATGTTTGTGGCTAAGGCGTGGAATGAAGTAATGGGTACGGGTCTCTAAATCTGTAAAGGGCAAAAGTACTGAGATGAGGAGTGAAAAAAGCCCAGAAACAAGAGAGCATTTAGGATGGGAGGAGATATGGAGAACTATATCCATTACCACATTCCACATTTTATCCAAAAACTTGTAGCTGGTGGAATGTAATTATGGGTAGAGGTCTCCAAATCTCCTCCCATCCGGAATGCTCTCTTGTTTCTGTGCTTTTTTCATCTCTTATCTCAGCACTTTTGCACATTGCATATTCGGAGGCCTATACCCATTACTACATTCCACACCCTAGCGACAAACATGTATGTGCAGCTGGCGGATTTTTTTTTTTTTTATGTGACGAAGAAGGAACCAAAGGCAACGAGCCCGCAAAACTGTTCCTTCCAAGAGAAAAACAAAATACAAGAGAGAGCCAAATTCAAGATCCATTCATTTCGAGATGCCTGGACACACTGCGTTTGAAAGACTGGGGATCATAGGAAGCAGGAAATACAGACAGAGGGAGACAGTTCCAGAGTTGACCTGTTGCATAAATGAAGGACTGGGAATAACGGTTAACTCTGGCATTACAGAGTAGCACAGAAAAGGGATGAGAGTTTGCTGCTAGACGGGTGCTACGCGCCCGTCGTAGAGGTGAAGGAATGCATGCAGACAGTTCAGAGGCACAGTGACCATTGAAGTAGCGACAGAAAAGAGATAAAGATGCAACAGTGCGGCGAAGAGACAGAGGTTGAAGGGAGTCAGTAAGAGGAGTAGAGTTAATGAGATGAAAAATCTTTGACTCCACCCTATTGAGAAAAGCTGTATGTGGGAAGCCTCCCCGCACATAAGGGTTGTACTCCACACAGGGGCGGATAAAACCCCTGTATTGAGTCAACAATTGTGCAGGGGTAAAAGAAGGAACGGAGTCGGCTTAGTACACCCAATCTCTTGGATGCAGATTATACAAGAGATGTAATATGATCTTTCCAAGATAAATACCGAGCAAATAAAACTCCAAGCATGTTCAACGATGATGCAGGATTAAGCTGAATATTATTAAACATTAGTGAGTATACCTGTTGAAGATTTTGTCGAGTTGATAGGTGAAAAAACTGAGTCTTTGATGCATTAAAAACAACCAGATTATTTTTACCCCAGTCAGAGATACGAGCTAAGTCAGACATTAGGTGTGCCATAGCCTCATCCCTTCTTTGCTGAAGTAACTGCAGAGATGGAGGTTGCCGGAACCGAATGGAAAGGTGAAGGGTGGAGTCATCAGCGTACGAATGGATAGGGTTAGATGTACAGCTTAGGTCACTGATGATTAAAAGGAAGAGAGTTGGTGATAGGACAGAGCCCTGAGGAACACCACTGTTAATAGATCTAGGAGAAGAACGATGGCCGTCTACAACAGCGGCTATAGAACGACCAGAAAGGAAGCTAAATATGAAGGCACAGATTGAAGGATAGAAACCGTAAGAGGGCAGTTTAGAAATTAAAGATTTATGCCAGACTCGATGGAAAGCCTTTAAGATGTCAAGTGCAATGGCAAAGCTTTCGCCAAAGTCCCGAAAAGAGGATGACCAGGAGTCTGAAAGGTAGGCGAGAAGATCGCCTGTGGAGCGTCCCTGACGGAACCCATACTGACGATCAGAAAGAAGGTTGTGATAGGAAAGATACTTTAAAATTTTTCTATTAAGAAAAGACTCGAAAACTTTTGAGATACAGGATGTTAAAGCAGTTGGACGATAGTTAGAGGGTTGGGAATGGTCACCCTTCTTTGGGACTGGCTGAATGAGAGCAAACTTCCAGCAAGAAGGAAAGGTACAAGTTGATAGACAAAGGCGAAAGAGTTTGCCTAGGCAGGGTGTAAGCACAGAAACACAGTTCATTAGAACAGCAGGAGGGACTCCATCAGGCCCAAATGCCTTATTAGTACTGAGGCCTGTGATGGCAGAAAATACATCAGCTGAAGAAATTTTAATGTTAGCCATGAGGAAGTCAGAGGAGGGAAGTAATGGAGGAACAGCACTGGAATCATCTAAGGTGGAATTGGAGGAGAAAGTTTGAGCGAAGAGATCTGCTTTATCAGTAGAAGAAATAGCTACAGAGCCATCAGAGTAGAAAAGAGGAGGGAAGGATGATGAAGTAAAGTTGGTAGAAAGATTTTTGGCAAGGTGCCAGAAGGAACGGAAAGAATTTGAGTTAGAGAGTTGAGAGCATTTTGTACGGATGAAATTATTTTTAGCAAAGTGAAGAACAGAGTTAGCACAATTCCGGGCAGAAACGTAACAAAGATGTGATTCAGGGGTGGGTTGACTCTGGTACCTTTTATAGGCCCTCTCCTTGCGTGATTAAACCAAGGCTTTCATGTATTAGTCAAAGGATATGAGAAAGGAATGTATGTTTCCATGCCCGTGAGAATAACCTTCGTAATGCGCAAGGCACACCCAGATGGCTCCCAGCCATGGAAGCAATAATCATTGCAGGGAAAATCAAAGAATACTGCCTGAGGGCCTTCCAATCCGCAGCTCCAAAGTGCCACAGACGACGTTTCTTTGGAGGGTCCACAGCCTGTACCGGAGCGATAGGACAGGTTAAGGTGATAAGGTTGTGATCAGAGGAGCCCAACGGAGAGAGAAGATTAACAGTGTAAGCAGAAGGATTGGTTGTAAGGAAGAGGTCAAGTATGTTGGAGCTCTCTCCAAGGCGGTCAGGGATATGAGTAGGGTGCTGTACAAGCTACTCTAGGTCATTAAGGATACAAAAGGTGTAGGCTTGTTCACCAGGTGGATCAGTGAAAGGAGAGGAGAGTCAAAGGTGGTGGTGAACATTGAAATCTCCTGGAATGGAGATTTCAGAGAAAGGAGAAATGGATAGAATGTGTTCCATTGTAGAAGTAAGATAGTCAAAGAATTTTTTATAGTCAGTAGAATTAGGAGATAAGTAAAAAGCACGGATATATTTAGTCAGGAAATGACAGGAAAGCCGAAGCCAGAGTGTAGAGAATTCAGAAGAATCGAGTTCAGGAACACGAGAGCACGATAAGTTGTTGCATATATATACAAAAGAGCCACCTATGGCTTTGAAATGAGTATGGAGAAAGTAGGGGGATACAGAAGAGGGTCTGCTGTCAGCTGCCTCAGACAGCTGAGTCTCAGTTAGAAAAAGAAGGTGAGGTTTAGAGAAAGAGAGGTGGTGCTCAACAGAGCGAAAGTTAGAGGAAAGGCCGCGAATGTTGAAGAAATGAAGAAGAAGAGAGTCAGACAGTGGTTCCAGGCATCTTGTGCACTTTTGCCTTTCCTACATATTAACAACCATTTTAGAGGAAAATTTTTGTTTTCTAGTCATCGCCCTCCTTTGCAAGGCGGAGCGATAATGTTTTTGCCTGCCTCTTTGTGTGTGTGTGTGTGTGTGTGTGTGTGTGTGTGTGTGTTCCCACTATATCTCATGAACGGCTTGAGCTATCAACATGAAACCTTCAGGGTATAAAGATATCGGGAAAATCTTGGCCGAGTTCAAAAATGGGCACTCGGGGTCAAGGTCACCAAAATGGCTGCCAAAGGTCAACTAGTTTTCATCGCCCGCCTTTTGCACCATTATATCTCATGAACGGCTTGAGCTATCAACATGAAATCTTCGGGGTATCAAGATATGGCCTAAATCTTGGACTAGTTCGACAATGGGTACTCGGGGTCAAGGCTAAGGTCAACAAAATGGCTGCCAAAGGTCATCTAGTTTTTATCGCCCGCCATTAATACCATTATATCTCATGAACGGCTTCTTCTGTCAACATGAAACCTTCAGAATACTAAGATATGGCCTAAATCTTGGACTTGGCCAGAAGCATATTCTGGCGGGCGATTAGCACTCGGCTTCTGAATGCTTTTCTTTCATTTATGATCTTTTGGTGGAAGAAAAATTAGGCATAAAGCAAGTGATAGATCTGGGTTGTTACATGCATGATATCAGCATTCCAAGCATGCATGTACATGTATCATGTGATGTGATTTGGATACGTCACTCTTACATGCATAGCATGATATCTGTGTGCATGCGCGCATTCTGACCATGCTTGTACATGTGCCATGCTCTTAGGTCTGACACCAAACTGAGACTTCATGCATGTACGCGCACACACATGCGTAACACCAAGCAGTCATGCACGTACGTGTAGCGAAGAAATATCCTGAATTGCATCACCTAGGCTTAGTCGTGAAAGTCAGCAGAAAACTAACTCCCTTCCCAGGACTGACTGGTATTCAAGGTACGGTTTAACCTATTGTTAGCCTGCAACACAAAAGTAGAAAGCACTGTTGTCGGAAAGTAAAGTTGAGACCCAGAGAATAATGCGGTAAGCTGAAGCTAGCTATGATAGAGCAATACTGTTTAGACTGGAGTTGACTCATAGAACATGGCTCCATTGCTACTGAAATACTAAAACGAAGGTGCTTTCCCGTGAGAAGAAGTGTTCTGGTATGTTCTTTAACTGAAGGCGAGCTGTAACAGATAATGCGCAAAAGGGCGTATTTACGGGTGACCGCGATGCGGTTTTCAGGCGATAACTCGCGATCCGTAGCCTGAATTCTTTTCTAAACATGAAAAAACACTCTAAACTTGACAAGTAGTGTTTTGGTATATAGTATGATTTTGTACGCCTTTTTGTTTAGGAGTTATGACTGATGAAGAGGAAAGAAACAAAGAAATAAACATCGAAATTTTTACTGTTCGATATTGCGACTCCTTCGAAAGTTAGCAATACTTTGTGAGTAGTTTTGCAATTGAATAGCGAAGGTCTTTTAGTTCGTAAGCTTAGAACTGGGATTTGCGACTGTTTTTGCGTTTCAGCGTTCCTATACCCTATGTACAGGACGCCATTTTGAACCTGCGCCATTCCTACTTACGGAGTGGCTACCGAACTCGAGAAATGGAAGTATCTTAACATGCTCAGCACCAAGACGTATTTTTCATTATATTCTCGCATCCTCTACATTTTTATAGTCTATATTTGAGGTTTTTCTAGCCACAGAGGTTTGATATTACAGTACCTTCATTATTCTTTTCCGAACAACCGATCATTCCTAGAGGTTGCATGAATAATCTAAAATAAGACCTCGCGCCAGAGCCAGAAGGGTTTAACTTGAGGCCACCGGAGGTCTCCGAATTTATGGGGCTGAGTTAACATTTTCTGACCTTTTAACGTTCATCTTCAGACTCATCCTGTTTCACCCTTGTTATATGGATATTTGACCCAAACTTGCAGGCCACGTCTCAAGTTAATCACAACTTCACAGCGTCCCCACTGCATGTTACCTATGTCCATCAACTCTCCCCTCCAGAATTAATGATTATGCCTTTGAGCTCATCTCTCATTCACGATCCCTTGCCCAGATCTCCTCCAGTTCAGCCTTTTATTTATTTTTTTTCGTTCGCACATTGGTTATGTTTCATTTTTCTCTTCCCGTGTCCTTTTTTTCATCTCACTTCTCGTGTAACTTTCTCATATCTCTTCTAGTCTCTCCTCTCTTCATGTCTTCTTTCAGTCATCTGGTGCTTGGTGATTCTTTGTTCTTATTTCTCACTTTAGCTACAGGTTTCTCTTCATCACTTCTCGTCACCCTTTTCCCCTCCATGCAAAGTCTTTCACATCTGTTCGACTACACTTAATAACCTCTGTCTTTCAGTTGTCCATATGAAAGTTAATACTTTTACCAATGTTTGTCTTTCTTCTTTCCTATCACGTCCACGTCATCTCAAGTTCGTATTCTTCTCTTGTCAAGTTATCCTCCACTCCTCTACTTTTACTTTCTTTAATTCATCTCTTTCTTAATGCTGTTATTTCTTACTTTGCCTCTCTCTTCGTTGTTCTTTCTTCTTTCCTGTACTCTTCCCTTCATGCTCGGTTGTTCTTCTGTTTGACCTTCCTCGTCTCTCTTGAAGCTGTTTCACTGGAGGTCACAGGTGTTACCGGTGGGTTCCGGGGTAGGTGGCAAGGCAAACTCAGGGTGGAGGTACTTCATTTACTAAGCCGGGAAGTACAGGTCTGGCGTGTATGGGGTCTCTAATGCTTCTGGTGTGAGGGAGAGCAAATGAATTTTCTGAGCCTGCAATAAGCCTGACTTAGCCACAGCATATGTCCTAAATGGTTACACAGTGCATTCCTATAACTACATCATACAACTAGCTACACAGTAAGGTATAACATGTACATTACAAAATGTTTTTCCTCTGGTTTACCTCTCTTATCGTCTCTCATCTCCCTTTCTCCTCTTTTACCTCCTCTTCTCTCGCCCGAATATTCTACAAAAATTTTACGGGTTCCTTACCCTTGACTCTTTTGCTGTGATATTGCTTCAGACTTCTTCTTACATTTCTCTTTTCTCTGTATTTACTCTTCCCACACTCAAATCTTCATCAGAGTCTCCTGTAGAGTGCCTCTTTCTAGGACAATACTCACTGTTATTCCAGTTTCCCTCTCTTCTTCACATCTCTTCTGTGAAAGCTGTGTCCATTAGTCTCTCCACCCAAATAAATGTTTTTATCTGAGATCTCTCTCCTCTACCCTCGCCCACATCTTTTACGGTTTGTCTATCTTCCTGTCTCGTCTCTCTTGAAGCTGTTTCATAGGAGGTCACAGGTGTTACCGGTGGGTTCCGAGGTAGGTGGCAAGGCAGACTCTCTCTCTCTCTCTCTCTCTTTGTGTGTGTGTGTGTGTGTGTGTGTGTGTGTGTGTAATAATAATAATAATAATAATAATAATAATTGGTTTATTGGGTTAGCAGTGATACATTGACAATGTACATGGGGTTCACTTAAAATAGTTTATGCTAAACCTAGTACTAGACTGAGTTAATCATGTGCACAATGGATGGAATGGCGCTGTTCTTGTACCGGTCAGTCCTCGGCGCTCTGATCGGCACAAGCTTGTTGATGTGCCTTGTAGCGCAGCATGGTGGGGAAGCGTCAGGTGGGAGGAAGTGTCGGTGACGAGGGTGACATAATAGCCCCCTCCCAAACTTCCCCAGTGCCTCCCGATGCCTCTCGGAAAGCCTTGGCACACTCAGGGCGTTGTCGTAGTCGTCATAGGCAGGGCCCAGTATGATCTTGCACGCCCTTTTCTGTGCTGCTGCTGTTGTGTGAGGGTGAGCGAAGAGGACCACGCTGGGGAGGCGTACATGAGGGTAGGGAGTATGAAGGCGGTATAAACTTCACGTAGCTCCTTTGCTGGCGTTCCCAGCGACTTGAGTCTACGCACCATGTACAGTTTATATGAGGCTGTCCTCACTATGTTGATGACGTGTTGCTTCCAGCTCAGCCGGTCATCCACCGTTACACCGAGCAGTCTA
The DNA here is from genome assembly GCF_032717465.1 of Coenobita brevimanus. Classification (NCBI taxonomy): domain Eukaryota; kingdom Metazoa; phylum Arthropoda; class Malacostraca; order Decapoda; family Coenobitidae; genus Coenobita; species Coenobita brevimanus. Next base: position 30,485,321 of record NC_137037.1, read on the forward strand.
GTGGACTGGACCAATTGGAGGGGATGGGTGCCCACTGACAGCTGGGGACGAGCCACGGCCCGTGAGGAGGTAGCCTACAGAAGTGCATCACCACGGTCTTGGTGTGGTTGATTGTCACTTTGTTCTCCTCAGTGACAAAGTGTGTGTGTGTGTGTGTGTGTGTGTGTGTGTGTGTGTGTGTGTGTGTGTGTGTGTGTGTGTGTGTGTGTGTGTGTGTGTGTTTATCATACTCAAATTTGTCGGGAAACATGCCTAGAGCTGCAGCGTACGATGTATACATGTCTCAGTTGCTACGGGTGGCAAAGGCAAGTACAGATTTAGAAAACTTTTTTTAGAAGAATCCAACAGATCACAAGAAAATTTCTCAGCCATGGAATTTTTCTAAACAGAAATACGTAAGACATTAAAGAAAACGTATCATCGTCAAAATAACTCCTTCAAAAATCTAAAAGGAGAAATACATAGTCTTACAAAAGAAATATTGATACTGCTACGGATACAATAGTATCCCAGAGCTTTCGACGGGCAAAGAGTGCTCACGAGATCCCTCCTGGCTCTGTAGTAGTTTATAATCGACGGTAAGAAAAACTAATTATACTTACCAATTTGAACTCAAGTACATGCGGCTAAATCGACTAAAACAACAAAGTAACTTTTCCTCTCAAATACAGCAACCAATTATACTTGCCAAATTTAGACTCAGCTGGGTGTGACTTAATTGGCTGTGGGTAGGGTTTATTTTTTTCAAGAATACTCCCCCAGTATCCCTGCTTGTCGTAAAAGGCGACTAAAAGGGTTTGCGGAGGGTTAGTGCCCCTCCCCGGAAAACAACTAACTAAAAAAACAAACAATAAGCCTCGGACAAGGACTGACCAAACGATGACGACCAAGGACCAGACAAAGGACATGGTTATTGGAACCTGGAATGTAAGGGGAGCGAATGATGAGGTGAGAGAGAGAGAGATTGTCCAGGTGCTTGAGGGTGCGAAAGTGGATGTATGTGGAATAACTGAAACAAAATGGAAGGGAGAAAGTGTGAGAGAATGGGAGTATGGATGGGGTATATGTGCAGGAGTAGGTGAGAATCAGAGGGCAAAGGAAGGAGTATGTATAGCTGTGAGTAAAAGATGGAAGAGGAGCATAAGACAGTATGGATCAGTTGGGTCAAGGATTGTGTGGGTAAAGTTGAAAGTTGGAATACAAATGTGGGCGATTGTGTGTGTGTATGCGCCAACGCAAGATCGTGCTAGAAGAGTGAGAGAAGAGTTCTGGACAAATATAGAAGTGTGCATGGATAAGTTTGGAAGGAATGAGAGAGTGTTTTTGATTGGTGATATGAATGGTAAAGTTGGCAATGTGAAGGTGGATGGAATAGTTGGTGAGTGGGGTGTGCCTGCTGAGATAGATGAGAATTGGAGTGCGTTAGTGGACATTTGTGCTGGGAGGGGGTTGGTGATAGCCAATACCCTCTTCAGGAATAGAATGATCCACAGGTATACATGGCGAGTGATGAGAAGGGTGGGTGGTGAACTGAATGAAAGGAAGGCAATGATTGATTATGTGTGTGTGGATGAAAGGATGCGAAGATGTGTAATGGATGCAAGAGTTTATAGAGGCTGGGGGAGTGGACTTTCTGACCACTACTTGGTGGTGGCCAGAATTAGAATTCAAGTAAGATGGAGGAATAGAAGAGAAACACGAGAGGAAGGAGTAGTTGCAAGGAGAGTGGAAAGGTTACAAGAGGATGAGAAAATGGCAGAGTATAAGAGAGGAGTGGAGGAACGATTGGGCAAATATGAATTGGAGCAGATGGGAAACGTGGAAGGTGTGTGTAGGATATTTACAGAAGAAATATGTGTAGCATGTGATGTGGTGTGTGGAAGGAAGAGAAGACGGAGTGGGGTGCAAGGAACAGCGTGGTGGACTGAAGAGGTGAAACAGGCTGTGGCACAAAAGAAGAAAGCATACAATGAATGGATGAGAAATAGGGGCGTGGAAGAAGTTCAGAGGCGGAAGAGACAGTTATATGTAGAAAGAAAGAGAGAGGTGAAAAGATTAGTAAGGGAGAGTAAGAAGAGAGTGGATGAGGAATTTGGAAGGAATTTGAGTGTCAAGTGGAGGGACCGTAAGAAAATGTTCTGGAAAGAGGTGAAAAGAATAAGACAGGGTGGAAGTGAAGTTAGCAAGGGAGTGAAAGATAAAAATGGTAGATTACTAGTGGAGAAGGGAGAAAAAGTGAGCAGATGGAGAGAACGCTTTAAGGATTTGTTGAACGTAGAGGATGGAAGTAATGCGAGTATAAGTGGCTGGGGAATGGCTGGGAGAAGGAGGGAGGTGAGAAGACAGGATGAAATCAGTAGGATAGAAGTTGTGGAAGCAATGAAGAAAGTTAAATCGGGGAAAGCCCAAGGAATTGATGGAGTGTGTGGTGAAATGCTTAAGCATGGGGGAGAGATAGTAGTAGAATGGATGTGGAAGATGTGCAGATTAGCCTGGGAGGAAGGTAGAGTCCCGGAGGATTGGAAGTCAGGTATAATTATTCCCTTGTACAAAGGAAAAGGGGAAAAAAGAAATGTGTGGTAATCATAGGGGCATTGTCTTCTTAGTATAGTAGGAAAAGTGTATGGTAGGATACTTATTGACAGAGTTAGAGAAAGAACAGATAAATTAGCTGGAGAAGAATAGGGAGGCTTTAGGAAGGGAAGAGGTTGTGTAGATCAGATATTCATTCTTAGATCTTTAGTGGAAAAGTTTCTAGAGAAGGGAAAGAAGTTGTATGCGGCTTTCATGGATTTGGAGAAAGCATATGACAGGGTGGATAGACAAGGACTGTGGAAAGTGTTAAGAATATATGGAGTAGATGGGAAATTGTTGAATGCTGTGAAGAGTATGTATGATGGTGCGAAGGCTGCAGTGCGTGTGGACGGTGAACTAAGCGAATTTTTCTCTTTGAAAGTTGGGTTGAAACAGGGATGTGTCATATCTCCATGGTTGTTCAATCTGTCCATGGATGGGACAATAAAAGAGGTACAAGGTAGGGTAGTGGATGTTGGAGTGGCCCTGGTGAGAGAGGATAGTGATTGGAAATTCCCTGTACCGTTGTTTGCAGATGATATTGTGTTGTTGAGTGAAGACGAAGGGGAGCTGCAGGGCTTGGTGGATGAGTTTGGGAGAGTGTCTAAGAAACGGAATCTAAAGGTGAATGTAGGGAAGAGTAAAGTGATGGTCTTTGAGAGAGGTGAAGTCAGTGAATGTACAGCGAGGTTGGATGGTGAGGAATTGGAAAATGTGAGTACGTTTAAGTACTTGGGTAGTGTGATGAGTAAGGATGGAGGTTTGGAGGGTGAAGTGCTTGAAAGGGTACAGCAGGGAAGAAAGGTTGCTGGTTCTTTGAAAGCAGTGATAAGAAACAGGGAAGTGAGCATGGAAGTGAAAAAGTTACTACATGACAGTATTTTGATACCAACTCTAACGTACGGAAGTGAAGCTTGGACGTTGTTGGAAGGACACAAGTCAAGAATGAGAGCAGTGGAAATGAGTTATTTAAGAGGAGCCTGTGGAGTCACATGGAGAGACAGGCTTACGAATGAGGATCAAAGGAGCGTTGTGGTGATGATGTGGATGTGATAGGAAGCGTTATGAGGAACACACTGAGGTGGTTTGGCCATGTGGAGAGGATGGAGGGTGAAAGACTAACGAAGAGAGTGTATGTGAGTGAGGTTGAGGGGGGAAGAGGGAGGGGGAGGCCGATGATGAGATGGAGGGATGGGGTGGAGAGGTATATGAGAGAGGGGGGTGTGAGTTGGGAGCAGGGCAGTGAAATGGCGGGGGACAGGGCGACTTGGAGGCGATATGTTTGTGGCCACCCCAAACGAGATTGAGGCGTCTGACAATAGATAGATAGAACAAACTATTCCTACCAAACTGAACTCCACTGATGTGGCATATTTGTCCTATCTTGTCGTGTGTGTGTGTGTGTGTGTGTGTGTGTGTGTGTTTATGTGTGTCAAAGTCTCTCTCTCTCTCTCTCTCTCTCTCTCTCTCTCTCTCTCTCTCTCTCTCTCGACCTGTGTGTGTGTGTGTGTGTGTGTGTACCTCTCCACCCTCTAATGTCGTACTGAATCTTGAACTACACACCAGCGTCACATCAAACAGCTTGAATGTGTGTGTGTGTTTTTTTAGGCCTATCGACCATTGGAGACGAAGTCATTAAAACCATATATATATATATATATATATATATATATATATATATATATATATATATATATATATATATATATATATATATATTGTTATGGAACAGAGAGAGATAATGAACTCTTCAAGTGAGAATACTAAAAATCACTACTGTCCCGCAAAGTTCCAGGTTCAAAACAAAAGAGTTAGGTAAAATTACAAGTTAAAGTTTAATGCTCAAACTAACAACTAAACATTCAGGACTCATAAGGATAATGTAATGGCAAAAAACAGGTTAAATATATGGTTAACTGCAATAGCCTCTATTAACACGAAATTAGCAAGAGTAAATTTATCTAAGTCAGCCCTGATAAAATGAGAAAACCGGATAATGTTCAGTTAATGCAATATATATTATTACAGATACAAAATATTATTAACAGTGGCTGACATCAAAAACTCCACATGAATCACAAAAACCTCACTAGACCTACGAATTAACACCTTATGCTATACAGTACAAGAAAAAAATTTAATAACACTTATACTCAAATTACACAGCAGCTAGATGGTTGGAGTCTTCCTGAGCACTCACAAAAATAATAACTGTACACGGGGGGGACAGAGATGTGAACAAAATGAGGAGTACATCTAAGTGGCAATTAATGCAGAGACTGAGCTCATTATATAGGGGCCAGCAGAGCTTCATACAACTTGTAAGAAGGACGCGCAAATGAAGCCATAGGGGACAAAGAGTTGACACTCCTGCTCTGAACAACAGAAAGAACGACTTACTCTACTATAAGGGAGGAGAAGGGGGGAGTGAGGTAGAACACGGAAGCTTGGTCACTATGGAAGCCACGAGGCGAATCGAGATCAAACATGCAGCATACTGTACGTTAGAATTATACAAAGGATGATGAAATCATAGACTATGTAACACCTAACTGCAAAAAAAAAAAAAAAAAAAAATTTACAAAGGAAATTTCTCATTACTCTAAAATAATCTGTCTAAAGTCTAGATAAGCAATCTGCAATAACATTTTCTTTCCCCTTGACATGTTGTATGTCTAATGAATACTCCTGAAGAAGTAGACTCCATCTTGTCAATCTCTGATTTTTATCTTTAAACTTACTAAGGAATTTCAGTGGGTTATGATCGGTATAAATGACTATGGGGTCAAAACCAGAACACAAATAAAATGAAAAATGCTGTAAACCCAGAATCAAGGCCAAAAGCTCTTTCTCAATAGTTGAGTAGTTCTTTTGAGGTGGAGTGAACTTCTTACTGTAATAAGATACAGGGTGTTCAATACCCTGATCATCCTCTTGCAGCAAAACAGCCCCAGCTCCTGTATCACTTGCGTCAACAGCCATCTTAAAAGGTTTAGCAAAATTTGAAGCAGCGAGCACTGGCTGACTTAATAGGATAGCTTTAAGTTTGCTGAAAGAGGATTCACAGTTATCGGTCCAGACAAATTCAAGTCCCTTTTTCAGTAGGTCTGTAAGTGGTGATACAAGAATTGAAAAGTTAAGAACAAATCTCCTGTAATAACCTACCATTCCCAAAAACCTTTGTAGTTCTTTCCTACTTTTAGGTCTGGGAAGATCACTGATAACCTGAACCTTAGCTGTTGGTGGTGCAACATGTCAATCACCAATTAAGTACCCAAGGTACTGAACTTTAGCTTGACCAAACTCACACTTTGATAAATTAGCTACAAGATTAGCCTGAACCAAACATTCAAGAAATTTACTGACATGGCATAGGTGATCTTTCCAGTTGTCACTGAAGATTAATACATCATCAATATAAACAACACACCCTGCCAAACCCTCTGTTACAACATTCATGAGCTTCTGAAAAGTGGCTGGTGCATTCTTCATACCATATGGCATTACAGAACATGCAAAAGTCTTTCCTAGTGTTACAAAACATGAGATCTCCCTAGCATGTTCAGTCATAGGTACTTGCCAGTATCCCTTTAACAAATCAAACTTACTTATGTACCTAGCCTTTCCGATCTTGTCTATGCAATCTTCAACGCGAGGGAGAGGGTAAGTGTCTGTTTTGGTTATCTGATTAACACATCTGTAGTCGATGCAAAGCCACTGTGACCCACCTGGCTTAGGGACTAGAGTGACAGGAGAACTCCACTCGCTCTGACAGGGCTCAATCATCTTGTGGTCCAACAGGTAGCCAAGCTCCTTCTGGATGAGAGGAACTTTCACTGGGTTCACACGGTAAGGAGGCAGTTTAATTGCCTTTGCGTCTCCAACATCGACATCATGCATCAACACAGTGGTTCTTCCTGGAGTGGCACGGAACACTTGTGGATACTCCTGCAGTAATGCCGAAAACTCCTGCCTTTCCTCGGGAGCTAGATGAGAAAGCTTAGTCTGGAGATCATTCATGATATCAGGTTTCTTCCCCAAACTATCACTCAGGCTCATGCTGCATGAGAGAACTTCATTTGCAGACTCGGGTGGAACAGCTACAGTGCAGACTGGGTTATTTTCGTCCCGCCTGTGATATAACTTTAGCATGTTGATGTGACAAAGTTGCTTGTTCTTTCTACGATCTGGTGTGGCGATGACATAGTTGACATCACTGATTTTCTTCTCCACGAAATAAGGACCACTAAACTTGGCTTGAAGAGGTTGCCCATGAACTGGTAGCAGAATCAAAACCTGATCTCCTGGCTGAAAGTGGCGTAACCTGGACTTCTTATCATACCAAGTTTTCATCTTCTCCTGAGCAGCTCCTAAATTCTCTCTCGCCAGCTGTAAAGCAGTGGACAGCCGTTCTTTGAACTTCATCACATACTCCAGCAGGTTGACGTCATCTTCCTCCGACAGCCAGCATTCCTTGAGTAGCTTAAGGGGTCCTCTTACTTCATGGCCAAACAGTAGTTCAAAAGGTGAGTAGCCCAGTGATTCATTTGGAGATTCTCTTGCGGCAAATACAACGAATGGAAGACCTTTATCTCAGTCTTTCTGATGTTCCAAACAGTATTTCCTGAGCATCGATTTGAGTGTTTGATGATATCTCTCCAACACTCCTTGGGTCTGGGGATGGTAAGCTGAAGACGTGATCTGGGTGATGCCCAACTCTTTCAGAGACTGCTTGAAAACATTTGACATGAAATTACTTCCCCGGTCTGACTGTACCTCCTTGGGCAGACCAAACTTTGTGAAGAACCCTAGCATTTCCTTAACCACGTTCTTTGCTGAGATATTTCTAAGTGGAATGGCTTCAGGATAACGAGTGGCCATATCAATCAGGGTCAACACATAAGAAAATCCTGAAGTCTTAGGAAGAGGGCCCACAATATCCACCAACACACGGGTGAACGGCGCCTCAAAAGGAGGAATGGGAACTAAAGGTGCAACCTTTTCGGTCTGATTACCCTTCCCCACAACTTGACAGGTGTGACAAGCCTTACAATACCAGGAAACATCTCTGAAGATACCTGGCCAGTAGAAGTGTTTCAAAATGCGTGCCACAGTCTTCCTCACTCCATGGTGTCCTGCCAAACTGGAATCATGAGCCACTCTAATGATATCCTGCCTACAAACACGAGGGATGACAACTTGATGTACAACCTCCCATTCACAGTCGGCTGATGCTGTTGGGGGTCTCCACTTCCTCATAAGTACTCCTGACTTTATATAATAACAAGTAGAAGCACCGGCTGACTCTTTCTCACTGCAAGCAGAGTTAGCTAGACCTTTCAACTCAGGGTCAATAACCTGCAACTCAACCAACTCTTGATGAGACAAATTATCAACACTACGGGGTACTGCCTCATCTGGTGAGTGGTCCAAATTTGCAAGAAAAGTGTCAGCTAGGATAACATCATCATCATCATTATCCTCTAAGTCACTAGTAACTTTAGACTTAGCCATAGTGACAGCACATGCAGAGAACACGTCAGGGACATCACAATCATGGGTCGCAGTCACTGGTTCACTAGACAACTGAGGAGCTGGACACACTTGACTTCCACCAATATCATTTCCAAGTAAGAAAGTTACACCTGACATTGGGAGTGTCTCAACCAACCCAACCATAACGGAACCATTAAAAAAAAACAGACTCTAAATTCACTCTGCACAGAGGGACAGAGAAGTAATTATTCCCTACACCTTGTAAGATTACGGTTTCATCAGAGGAATTAACATTAGAGCCTAGAACACTGGTCAGCATAAGGGATTGGCAAGCACCTGTATCACGATATATTTTAACTGATTTACTGTCATTATTGTCCAGAGGACTGACAAAACCATCAGACAGGAAATTAGCACATGAACTCTTGAGAGTGTCACCCACGTTACTGCTCAAAAGAGGAGCTTCATCATGAGAATTTAATTTACCCTTCAAAGCAGGTTCAGTTAACTCGGTTAAAGAATTCTGGGAACTCTCAAGGGTGGACACTAGACCAATTGACTGAATATTTAAAGACTCCTTTTTGTTCACATCACGCTGTCTCCTGAAACATTTCTCCGTAGTATGACCAAGCTTACTACAATAAGTACATTTACTTTTCTGAAATCGAGAGGTGGAGCTGGTATTTACTTCCTGAGAAACATCATCTTTATTCTCTTTCCTGTTACCTGTACTCTGAGTAGAGGCAACGTACTTACTCTCAGCTTTCCTTTTTTCTTTAGAATATCTCTTGTGAGTGAGAACATATTCATCAGCTAAAACTGCAGCATCAGACAAATTATCTATTCTTTTCTAATCAAGATATAGGCTTACATCATTATTAATACACCTTTTGAAGTCTTCCGGCAAAATCATCTGCTTAAATTTATCAAAATTAGAATTTACATGCTTAGAATTTAACCACTGCTCTAACAGATCTTCTTTGATTTTTGCATACTCAACATGGGATTGCTTATCTTGCTTATAAGTTGTCCTAAATTTCACTCTATAGGCTTCAGGAACAAGCTCATAGGCCTTAAGAATCAAGCTCTTAACTACATCATAATTATCAGATTGATCCTGAGGCAAAGATGCATACGTTACTTGAGCTTTACCGTTGAGAACACTCTGAGGGAGTACTGGCCAATACTTTTTGGGCCAATTAAAACCTGTAGCTACCCTCTCAAACAACTGAAAATACTTTGTTAAATCAGATTCATTAAAAGGAGGGACAAGTTTAACATTTTTAGCCACATCAAAATCATCAAAGCTAGATGATCCAGTTCCACTTTGTTTCATGCGATACTCATGGTCTGCCTGAATCCTAGCAATTTCGATTTGTGCCTGTGCCTCCTGAATACGAGCCTGAGATTCAGCCTCCTTAGCACGAGCCTCCTGCAGGGCAAGCTGTAACTTAGCTATTTCAATCTGCGTTTGCTCATTTGGAGGAGTTACATTAAAAAAGCTTTTATTAATCATGTCAGCAATATGATCTTTAGACTGATGAGAGCGAACAGGAATTCCCAATTGTTGAACAACAAGTTTAAGTTCATTCTTTGTTCTGTTTTCTACATCACACACTGTTTGCACATTTGACAAAAAATCTTTGGCTTCATCAAGCTTAGTAATAGTAGACATCATGAATAAATCACAGTCACAAAATATCAAGCAATATCCTTATGATAATATCCTGAATATCCTGATAAGAGGTCGCCAAATTTATGTTACGGAACAGAGAGAGATAATGAACACTTCAAGTGAGAATACTAAAAATCACTACTGTCCTGCAAAGTTCCAGGTTCAAAACAAAAGAGTTAGGTAAAATTACAAGTTAAAGTTTAATGCTCAAACTAACAACTAAACATTCAGGACTCATAAGGATAATGTAATGGCAAAAAACAGGTTAAATATATGGTTAACTGCAATAGCCTCTATTAACACGAAATTAGCAAGAGTAAATTTATCTAAGTCAGCCCTGATAAAATGAGAAAACCGGATAATGCTCAGTTAATGCAAGATATATTATTACAGATACAAAATATTATTAACAATGGCTGACATCAAAAACTCCACATGAATCACAAAAACCTCACTAGACCTACGAATTAACACCTTATGCTATACAGTACAAGAAAAAAAAAAATGTAATAACACTTACACTCAAATTACACAGCAGCCAGATGGTTGGAGACTTCCTGAGCACTTACAAAAATAATAACAACTGTACAGGGGGGGGGCAGAGATGTGAACAAAATGAGGAGTAGATCTAAGTGGCAATTAATGCAGAGACTGAGCTAATTATATAGGGGCCGGCAGAGCTTGATACAACTTGTAAGAAGGACGCACAAATGAAGCCATAAGGGACAAAGAGCTGACAATCCTGCTCTGAACAACAGAAAGAACGACTTACTCTACTATAAGGGAGGAGAAGGTGGGAGTGAGGTAGAACACGGAAGCTTGATCACTATGGAAGCCACGAGGTGAATCGAGATCAAACATGCAGCATACTGTACGTTAGAATTATACAAAGGTTGATGAAATCATAGGCTATGTAACAATATATATATATATATATATATATATATATATATATATATATACACACACACACACACACACACACACACACACACACATACATCCATGCATATAAACATACACACTTTCAAGCACACACACACACACACACACACACACACACACATATATATATATATATATATATATATATATATATATATATATATATATATATATATATATATATATATATATTGTTACGGAACAGAGAAAGATAATATACATTTTAAGTGAGAATACTAAAAATCACTACTGTCCCGTAAAGTTCCAGTTTCAAAACAAAAGAGTTAGGTAAAATTACAAGTTAAAGTTTAATGCTCAAACTAACAACAAAACATTCAGGACTCATAAGGATAATGTAATTGCAAAAAACAGGTTAAATATATGACTAACTGCAATAGCCTCTATTAACACGAAATTAGCAAGAGTAAATTTATCTAAGTCAGCCCTGATAAAATGAAAATACACCGGGTAATGCTCAGTTAATGCAAGATAAATTATTACATATACAAAATATTATTAATGATGGTTGACAAGAAGAACCTTTACATAAATTACAAAAACCTTACTAGGCCTAACAATTAACATTACGCTACACAGTACAAGAAAAACTGCAACAACAGTTATACTCAAATTACACGCAGCTGCTAGATGGTTGGAGACTTCCTGAGCACTCACAATAATAATAACTGTACAGGGGAGGACAGAGATGTGAACAAAATGAGGAGCAGATCTAAGTGGCAATAATGCAGAGACTGAGCTCATTATATAGGGGCCAGGACATTTGATACAACTTGTAAGAAGGACGCGCAAATGAAGCCATAGGGGACAAAGAGCTGACAATCCTGCTCTGAACAACAGAAAGGACGACTTACTCTACTATAACGGTAGAAGGGGGGGACTGAGGCAGAACACGCTCATGATCAAACATGAAGCATACAGTGCATTAAAATTACACAAAGGATGATGAAATCATAGACTATGTAACACCTCCCCACAAAGAAAAAGAAATTTACAAAGGAAATTTCTTATTACTCTAAAACAATCTGTCTAAAGTCTAGATAAGCAATCTGCAATAACATTTTCTTTCCCCTTGACATGTTGTATGTCTAATGAATACTCCTGAAGAAGTAGACTCCATCTTGTCAATCTCTGATTTTTATCTTTAAACTTACTAAGGAATTTCAGTGGGTTATGATCGGTATAAATGACTATGGGGTCAAAACCAGAACACAATTAAAATGAAAAATGCTGTAAACCCAAAATCAAGGCCAAAAGCTCTTTCTCAATAGTTGAGTAGTTCTTTTGAGGTGGAGTGAACTTCTTACTGTAATAAGATACAGGGTGTTCAATACCATGATCATCCTCTTGCAGCAAAACAGCCCCAGCTCCTGTATCACTTGCGTCAACAGCCATCTTAAAAGGCTTAGCAAAATTTGGAGTAGCGAGCACTGGCTGACTTTATAGGATAGCTTTAAGTTTGTTGAAAGAGGATTCACAGTTATCGGTCCAGACAAATTCAACTCCCTTTTTCAGTAGGTCTGTAAGTGGTGATACAAGAATTGAAAAGTTAAGAACAAATCTCCTGTAATAACCTACCATTCCCAAAAATCTTTGTAGTTCTTTCCTACTTTTAGGTCTGGGAAGATCACTGATAACCTGAACCTTAGCTGCTGGTGGTGCAAGATGTCCATCACCAATTAAGTACCCAAGGTACTGAACTTTAGCTTGACCAAACTCACACTTTGATAAATTAGCTACAAGATTAGTCTGAACCAAACATTCAAGAAATTTACTGACATGGCATAGGTGATCTTTCCAGTTGTCACTGAAGATTAATACATCATCAATATAAACAACACACCCTGCCAAACCCTCTGTTACAACATTCATGAGCTTCTGAAATGTGGCTGGTGCATTCTTCATATCATATGGCATTACAGAACATGCAAAAGTCTTTCCTAGTGTTACAAAACATGAGATCTCCCTAGCACGTTCAGTCATAGGTACTTGCCAGTATCCCTTTAACAAATCAAACTTACTTATGTACCTACCCTTTCCGACCTTGTCTATGCAATCTTCCACATGAGGGAGAGGGTAAGTGTCTGTTTTGGTTATCTGATTAACACGTCTGTAGTCAATACAAAGCCGCTGTGACCCATCTGGCTTAGGGACTAGTCTGACAGGAGAACTCCACTCGCTCTGACAGGGCTCAATCATCTTGTGCTCCAACAGGTAGCCAAGCTCCTTCTGGATGAGAGGAACTTTCACTGGGTTCACACGGTAAGGAGGCAGTTTAATTGGCTTTGCGTCTCCAACATCGACATCATGCATCAACACAGTGGTTCTTCCTGGAGTGGCACGGAACACTTGCGGGTACTCCTGCAGTAATGCCGAAAACTCCTGCCTTTCCTCGGGAGGTAGATGAGAAAGCTTAGTCTGGAGATCATTCATGATATCAGGATTCTTCCCCAAACTATCACTCAGGCTCATGCTGCATGGGAGAACTTCATTTGCAGACTCGGGTGGAACAGCTACAGTGCAGACTGGGTTATTTTCGTCCCGCCTGTGATATAACTTTAGCATGTTGATGTGACAAAATTGCTTGTTCTTTCTACAATCTGGTGTGGCGATGACATAGTTGACATCACTGAGTTTCTTATCCACGAAATAAGGACCACTAAACTTGGCTTGAAGAGGTTGCCCATGAACTGGTAGCAGAATCAAAACCTGATCTCCTGGCTGGAAGTGGCGTAACCTGGACTTCTTATCATACCAAGTCTTCATCTTCTGAGCAGCTCCTAAATTCTCTCTCGCCAGCTGTAAAGCAGTGGACAGCCGTTCTTTGAACTTCATCACATACTCCAGCAGGTTGACGTCATCTTCCTCCGACAGCCAGCGTTCCTTGAGTAACTTAAGGGGTCCTCTTACTTCATGGCCAAACAGTAGTTCAAAAGGTGAGAAGCCCAGTGATTCATTTGGAGATTCTCTTGCGGCAAATACAACAAATGGAAGACCTTTATTCCAGTCTTTCTGATGTTCCAAACAGTATTTCTTGAGCATTGATTTGAGTGTTTGATGATATCTCTCCAACGCTCCTTGGGTCTGGGGATGGTAAGCTGAAGACGTGATCTGGGTGATGCCCAACTCTTTCAGAGACTGCTTGAAAACGTTTGACATGAAATTACTTCCCCGGTCTGACTGTACCTCCTTGGGCAGACCAAACTTTGTGAAGAACCCTAGCATTTCCTTAACCACGTTCTTTGCTGGGATATTTCTAAGTGGAATGGCTTCAGGATAACGAGTAGCCATATCAATCAGGGTCAACACATAAGAAAATCCTGAAGAAGTCTTAGGAAGAGGGCCCACAATATCCACCAACACACGGGTGAAATGCGCCTCAAAAGGAGGAATGGGAACTATAGTTGCAAACCTTTTCGGTCTGATTACACTTCCCCACAACTTGACAGGTGTGACAAGACTTACAATACCAGGAAACATCTCTGAAGATACCTGGCCAGTAGAAGTGTTTCAAAATGCGTGGCACAGTCTTCCTCACTCCAAGGTGTTCTGCCAAACTGGAATCATGAGCCACTCTAATGATATCCTGCCTACAAACTCGAGGGATGACAACTTGATGTACAACCTCCCATTCACAGTCGGCTGATGCTGTTGGGGGTCTCCACTTCCTCATAAGCACTCCTGACTTTATATAATAACAAGTAGAAGCACCGGCTGACCCTTCTTCACTGTAAGCAGAGTTAGCAAGACCTTTCAACTCAGGGTCAGCAATCTGTAACTCAACCAACTCTTGACGAGACAAATTATCAACACTACGGGGTACTGCCTCATCTGGTGAGTGGTCCAAATTTGCAAGAAAAGTGTCAGCTAGGATAACATCATCATCATCATCATCATTATCCTCTAAATCACCAGTAACTTTAGACTTAGCCCTAGTGACAGAACATGCAGGGAACACATCAGGGACATCACAATCATGGGTCACAGCCACTGGCTCACTAGACAGCTGAGGAGCTGGACACACTTGACTTCCACCAATATCATTTCCAAGAAAGTTACACCTGACATTGGGAGTGTCTCAACCAACCCAACCATAACGGAACCATTAACAAAACCAGACTCTAAATTCACTCTGCACAGAGGGACAGAGAAGTAATTATTCCCTACACCTTGTAAGATTACAGTTTCATCAGAGGAATTAACATTAGAGCCTAGAACACTGGTCAGGATAAGGGATTGGCAAGCACCTGTATCACGATATATTTTAACTGATTTCCTGTCATTACTGTCCAGAGGACTGACAAAACCATCAGACAGGAAATTAGCACATGAACTCTTGAGAGTGTCACCCACGTTACTGCTCAAAAGAGGAACTCCATCATGAGAATTAAAGTTACCCCTCAAAGCAGGTTCAGTTAACTCAGTTAAAGAATTATGGGAACTCTCAAGGGTGGACACTAGACCAATTGACTGAATATTTAAAGACTCCTTTTTGTTCACATCACGCTGTCTCCTGAAACATTTCTCCGTAGTATGACCAAGCTTACTACAATAAGTACATTTACGTTTCTGAAATCTAGAGGTGAAGCTGGTATTTACTTCCTGAGAAACATCATCTTTATTCTCTTTCCTGTTACCTGTACTCTGAGTAGCGGCAACATACTTACTCTCAGCTTTCCCTTTTTCTCTAGAATATCTCTTGTGAGTGAGAACATATTCATCAGCTAAAACTGCAGCATCAGACAAATTATCTATTCTTCTCTCATCAAGATATAGGCTTACATCTTTATAAATAAACCTCTTGAAGTCCTCCAGCAAAATCATCTGCTTAAATTTACCAAAATCAGAATCCACATTCTTAGAATTTAACCACTGCTCTAACAGATCTTCTTTGATTTTTGCATACTCAACATGGGATTGCTTATCTTGCTTGTAAGTTGTCCTAAATTTTACTCTATAGGCTTCAGGAACAAGCTCATAGGCCTTAAGAATCAAGCTCTTAACTACATCATAATTATCAGATTGATCCTGAGGCAAAGATGCATAAGTTACTTGAGCTTTACTGGTGAGAACAGTTTGAAGGAGTACTGGCCAATACTTTTTGGGCCAATTAAAACCTGTAGCTACCCTCTCAAACAACTGAAAATACTTTGTTAAATCAGATTCATTAAAAGGAGGGACAAGTTTAACATTTTTAGCCACATCAAAATCATCAAAGCTAGATGATACAGTTCCACCTTGTTTCATGCGATAATCATGGTCTGCCTGAATCCTAGCAAGTTCAATTTGTGCCTGAGCCTGTACCTGTGCCTCTTGAATACGAGCATTTGCCTGAAATTCAGCCTCCTGAATACGAGCCTGAGACTCCGCCTGCTTAGCCTGAGACTCAGCCTCCTTAGCACGTGCTTGAAATTCAGCCTCCTTAACACAAGCCTCCTGCAGGGCTAGCTGTTACTTAGCTAATTCAATCTGCGTTTGCTCATATGGAGGAGTTACATTAAACAAGCTTTTATTAATCATGCCAACAATTTGATCTTTAGAATGATGAGAGTGAACTGCAATTCCTAATTGTTGAGCAACAAGCTTAAGTTCATTCTTTGTTCTGTTTTCTACATCACACACTGTTTGCACATTTGACAAAAAATCTTTGGCTTCATCAAGCATAGTAATAGTAGACATCATGAATAAATCACAGTCACAAAATATCACACAATATCCTTATGATAATATCCTGAATATCCTGATAAGAGGTCGCCAAATTTATGTTACGGAACAGAGAAAGATAATATACACTTTAAGTGAGAATACTAAAAATCACTACTGTCCCGTAAAGTTCCAGGTTCAAAACAAAAGAGTTAGGTAAAATTACAAGTTAAAGTTTAATGCTCAAACTAACAACAAAACATTCAGGACTCATAAGGATAATGTAATGGCAAAAAACAGGTTAAATATATGACTAACTGCAATAGCCTCTATTAACACGAAATTAGCAAGAGTAAATTTATCTAAGTCAGCCCTGATAAAATGAAAATACACCGGGTAATGCTCAGTTAATGCAAGATAAATTATTACAGATACAAACTATTATTAATGATGGCTGACAAGAAGAACCTTTACATAAATTACAAAAACCTTACTAGGCCTAAGAATTAACCTTACGCTACACAGTACAAGAAAAAATGCAACAACAGTTATACTCAAATTACACACAGCTGCTAGATGGTTGGAGACTTCCTGAGCACTCACAATAATAATAACTGTACAGGGGAGGACAGAGATGTGAACAAAATGAGGAGCAGATCTAAGTGGCAATAATGCAGAGACTGAGCTCATTATATAGGGGCCAGCAGATTTGATACAACTTGTAAGAAGGATGCGCAAATGAAGCCATAGGGGACAAAGAGCTGACAATCCTGCTCTGAACAACAGAAAGGACGACTTACTCTACTATAACGGTAGAAGGGGGGGACTGAGGCAGAACACGCTCGTGATCAAACATGCAGCATACAGTGCGTTAAAATTACACAAAGGATGATGAAATCATAGACTATGCAACTATATATATATATATATATATATATATATATATATATATATATATATATATATATATATATATATAATAATTGTTATTTTATTTTCTTATATTTTTATTTATTATGATTTTGTTATATTTTTATACTTTTTGACCTTACATTATAAACAAAAATGCCTAATCTAAAGAACCTGAAACTAATCACCTAACTGATAATTCGCTAACCTATCCTAAATCCTGAAGAGACAAATAACTAAACCTACACTAATAGTAAAAAGACCTCGACCATGAGAACACCATCGACTGCAGATATGCAATGCCTCTCTACATTACATACCTGCACTCATCACCTGGTGACTGTCAGGCGAGGCACAATCTAATATAGGGGACATCAATATGTGAATGAGAACCAGACTGGTCAGGAACATTTCCATATACGTCAATTGTCGACCCTAAGTAGAACAACTTAAACAAGATGGTATAAAGCATTTACATAATATGTACAAAAAGTGAAGTACCTCGCCCAACAGACCAGCATCGACTGCAAGTGCCCAATACCTTTCTATATTGCACACTTGCACTCATCAGCTGGTGACTGTCAGTCGAGGAACGGGGTTTCATGTAGGAGACATCAATATTAGAAATAGATCAGTGGGAGAAGGACCTATTTCAAATATGTCAACTATCATCCTTAATTAATAGTACAATAGATATATATTTATAGTTGAAAAAAACCATAACCATAGAATAACAGTCACATCACTCTGATCAGCACGGTTTCTCTCAAGAAAGCCATCAATTTATCAGTCATAACAATGTCCCCATCACCCAGGATGGTGGAAAGGGTGAAAGGGAATCTGACGCACCGCAATAATTTATAAGTGAAGCACGTTCATGAATAAATCGCCGACAGCGCAGGATGATATAACTGATAGATAACACCGCATCACAGATGTCACAGTGCAGTGGGAATCGTCTTTCCATATAAGGTTTCATGTACGTAAGTATGGTGGCATTAAGTTGTAGACGAGCCAACACTTTTTCTTTAAGGCGACTCTTACTGTTGGCAGTGTCCCAGTCGCCCAGGTACGGCTTACATGTTGGAATATTTAGTATGGTCCACTGACTTTGCCCCAAAAGATTTATTGATTTCTTTCCGAGAGAGAGACTCGACCATAGATCACGAGGAACGTCCCAAGTCTCCTCGAGCTCTACAGCCGACTTTGCAAGCAAGTCAGGTTGCTCATTGCCGTAGATACGACAATGACCAGGCACCCAGATCACGTAGCAACTTATTAACGATGCGGCCCCGGATCTCGTGAGAGTCCGTAGCGCAAGATGCAATTGCCTGAAGGGCTGATTTTGAACCCGAGAATATGACAAATGAGTCATGCCTAGAACTGAGAGCACAGTCTATGGCTTTGTCAATAGCAAAAAGTTCGAAGGTAAACACAGATGAATAAGTTGGTGACCGATACCTGAGGGCACATTCTGTCGACCACACACTAACACCCACACATTCACTCGACTTGGAGCCGTCGGTGTACAATTGGTGGGACCCCAAACGACGAACGATGATATCACGAAACAAGTGGTGGATCTCCGCCTCTGGCGCCTTGATCTTAGGTGCTAGGAGCCATGTTACATCAACAGTAAAGCTGGATGGCTCCCAAGGCACTATATTTTCAAACACCAGCTTGTCACAGTCACCAAGGTCCACACCAGGCTCCTGAGTCAGTAAGTGGAGGCGAACGACAAGTGACTGACACACCCCCTGCATAAGATGGTGGTACTGATGCAGGGGGGTACAAGCCACATTGCTGATATTACTTTTCCTTGATGTTCTTAACCAATACGATAATGTCATGTGGTCACGTCGAATACCGAGGGGAGGCACATTCGCCTCCACTTCCATACACTTCCATACGAGCTACATGGGTACACTGGACAGCTCTAAGACACATTCGCAAACATTTATTCTGCAAAACATCCAATCCTTTCAGCGTGGCATCGGATGCCGAGTCATACACCTGTGCGCCATAGTCTAGCTCTGATCAAATAAGGTACTTATACTCCATTAATAAAGATTTTTTGTCGGCACCCCATGTAGTACCTGCTAGGTACTTGAGGACATTTAACGGTTTATCACAACAAACAAGCAAATTATGAACATGAATTTTGACATTCAAAAGACGATCAAAATGTATTCCCAAAAACTTTACAGAATTTTGAAATGGTACTGCCTGATTATCCAAAGTTAAGCACAAATTAGGTACAGTGTGATTAGTGAAGACTACAGCGGCACACTTTAGGGACAGAAAACTTAAATCCCCACTGCAAGGCCCATTGGTGGACGGAATCAAGGGCTGCTTGAATCCGCCCAGCCGAAAATTGTGCATTACGGGAAGGGTGTCATATTGCACAATCGTCAGCATAGAGTGAGTATTTAAGATTCCTCGCGATGGGAGCTGATGACAGAATATCATTGATCATGATGCTAAATAAAGTGGGACTAAGCACACTTCCCTGCATTTTCCTGGATAAATATATCCGATGTTATGTTACGGGGTAATTTGACAAAGTCCTGTCCCTTAAGAAATTTGAAATAATAATAGGCAAATTTCATTTAAACCATAGGCATAGAGCTTTATCAGTATACCGTGTCACTATGTTATATCATAGGCTTTATGGATCTCCAAGAACACCTATCATGAATTCTTTATTGGCAAATGCCTCTGCATTACGGTGCTCCAAATTCATTAAGTGATCTAGTGAACTTCTGTATTTACAGAAGCCACATTGTTGATCATTAACAAATTCTTCAACTCTAAAACAAAAAGAAGCCTATTATTAACCATACGTTCCATGACCTTGTATAGACAAGAAGTCAACACAATAGGACGAAATGAATTGGGATTCATAAGACGACCAGCCTCTTTGGGTATTGGTATGACGTGAACAAAGTGCCATGAGTTTGGGAACATTTGGGAATCCCAAATTTCATTGTACAATGCTAACATCTTAATCAGGTTGTCCTGATTAAGATGCTGGATCATACTGTACGTGATGGTGTCTGGTCCAGGGCTGGTGTTTTTACAGGATTTTAGGGCAAGGAGCACTTCATCTTGCGTAAACTCTTGGTTGTACAGGGAGTCTACGTCTTCTGTGGCAAAGACTATTATCCATAGCTCAGCCATGCGTTTGTGATGTTTGAAATGTGGATCATAATTGGCTGAGCTACTTACATGAGAAAAACTCCTGGCGAGGATGTTAGCAACGTCCACGGGATCATCATAAATGGTGTTGTTCACCTACAAGGTGGTCACAGGGATGTTGGGGCATTTATTATTTAATACTTTAATAGTAGACCAGACTTTAGTGAGTGGAGTTGATCGATTCACCATGGACACAAAGGACAGCCAGGAGTCACGTTTTGCCCTTCTAATTATTTTCCTTGCCTCAGCCCGTGCCTGTTTGTATGCAATAAAATTTTCCTCAGTAGGCTGAGTATCAAAGATCCTGTATCTCCTATTGCGTTTCCTTAATGCTTGTCGGATATCCCGCGTCCACCAATGTGCTCTATGCTTCGCATGAACTGTAGAAGTCTTAGGAATAGCAGCCTGAGTCATGTGTATTATGGAATTAGTTACATTTTCGACTTTAACATCTATGGTCTCCCCAGATATATCTAAACTGGCGATTATTCTTATAGTTAAATTTTGATGGTGGAGGGTCCGAAACACTGTCGCGTGTATAAGAAAGGCAGGTGGGTAAATGATCACTTCCAAAGGAGTCGTCGTAAGGGTCCAACGAGAAATCTTGATGTATACCAGGGGAGGCCAGAGGTAAGTCAATGGCCGAAAAGTTACCAGTATGATCATCTACACGAGTTGCTCAACCATCGTTCAGAAGACAAAGGTTGGACTGTAGTATTAGGTCGGCTACTTGCTCCCCACGACCATCGATCCTCAAGCTGCCCCATTGTTAGTGATGGGCATAAAAGTCGCCCAGCACTAATTTATTCCCCAGTAGATGTTCAAATAGTGAATTTAAAGCATCACTATCAATGGGGCCATGTGGAGGACAGTAGGGAGCAAATAGACAGATACGTGTTATTAAATCTTACTCTGCATGGGACAGCTTCCAGAGTAGAATTTAGAATGACTTTCGTTTGTGGGTGTGAATTGTGTGCGTATATGGCAACTCCGTGACCATCATATCTTCTATAAGAGTGGCAGTGTTTAAACTGTGGAGGATCAGGGTGATCCACCAAGCGCGTCCCCTGTAAACAAATAACTTCTGGCCTGTGTATAGATAGTATGATTGCTTTATTGTGTAATTTATTCCCAAGAGTCCTACAATTCCTCTGTAACACAGTGAATGTGATGGTTTAAGATTTATGAGGGTAGCCAGTGTGCTTAGTTTATTTTTTGTCCACCGCAACCAGGCGAGTTGCTACCAGGGGACCTTTCCCGGTGCTTACGAATGGATATCTGCATTTGTTCATCAATGACAAGGCTCCCAGAGTCCCCCAAACAAGAGCTAACTCTTCTCTCCCTAGCTGAACCAGGAACAGGAAGGACATGAGGATGCGTCTTTGAAAGGGTGGTGAAATTATTCTTAACAGTCTTGTCAGACTTTGGTTTAGGCTTGACTGACTGAGAAACAGCAGCAGCCTGTGAATAGGAAGAAGCTTTAGGGAGGTCAGTTAGAGAGCTGGATCGAACAGGAGGCTGAGAGGTGGAGGTTGAAGTACAGTGAGTGGCCTGATTAACAAGCACAAGATCAGTCTGCGTCTCCACAGTGCACATCACAGGATGAAACCACTCCCGAAGCATAGGACCTATTCGGTGTGAGAGTTGCATGCAACTCCACCTTTTTCCTTGCTTTGTAGTAAGAGATGTCCTCGGTCGCTTTCACCGCACAGACCTCTTTTTCCTCCTTCCACTATGGACAGTCCCTAGAGGAAGTGGAGTGAGCACCCTTGCAGTGAAAGAATCTAACAGTCTATGATGTGCAATGTTCAGTTTCATACCCCACTTTGATAGGGGTTGGGAGAGTTACTTTGCCGAAAGTCAATGTAATCATGGCCGTTTTCATCCTCCTACCCTCGGAAAATCTCGTAATAAAACGCGCGTCAATTACATCTTCATGAGCAAGTTCATATAAGATCTCGTCCTCTTCCATGACCACGAGGTCCCTGCTAGTGATGACACCCTTGCAGGAATTCATGGCATGCGGGATCCTCGGTTCGACATCATAATAGTGAAACTTACACAGTTTCATCAAGTCTTGAACCTGGGAGGGGTTGACAGTTTTTACTAAGAGATCTCCATATGCAAGTTTTTTTTAACTTGTTCCACCTTCCCAGCCCAGTCATCAATCACTTTTTGGTTCATGAAATGATTGAGACTGCTCAAGGTTGTGGAACCAAGTACATGAATAGTGACAAACTGAGCATTATTTACACTGATGTCAAGAGGGGTACGGGTCTGGGATCGTTCTGTCTGGGGGCGGTCAGTCCGTGGTACCATCAGGGGATCGTCAGGACCACCTCCCCCCTGAAGAGGGGGGAGGCAGTAGTGGTGTCCGCCATAGCAACCACTCCCCCCTTGCGGGAGAAGTGGGAAGAAGGAGAGAAACGAACAAGGGATAAACAACCCAGGACCAAACACCTATGGCTGAAACTGCCATCTGAAACCACTCCAGAGAGGCCTGACCGTGTTAATTCACGCCCCAGAGCGATCAGTGGGGGGGACCCTCAGTGGGCAGCAAGCAAAGGTAATCTCAGTCTACAGGAACAGACATCTACTGTTCGTATCTAATTGGGAGGGGAGGAAAGTGAGAAATTAGCTAGCCAAAAGTCACCAGAAGGGTGAAAAAAAAAGCTAATTGCCGGTGAGGCAGCCCTGAAAGCTAGAGAAGAGAGCAGATGAAAAACACGTCTGCACCCTCCGCAACCATGCATAAAAGTCTCAGCTTGAATCGTTTCATCTAAGTATATATATACTAAGTCGACCCTCTCTGACTCCAAAAAACGGACCTGGTCTCGCAGGCTGACTTGTGACCTCATGCAGCTGCAGTCACGAACCTCAGTTGGTTCGAGACCTTGGCTGAGTGAGAACATCCCTCCCATCAGTCTCCCACTGCCCTCAAAACACGACTGTGCTTCCTTATGAATTATGTTTTTAAATAAATGGAATGAAATGTGCACTTCATAATGCAACATGTGGACGTAGGTTTACACCGAAGGTGGATGTAGTGCATCATGCAGACGTAGATGTGCACTGTGGGTATTGCAAGCTGAGTGAACAAGGTATAGCCCTGTGGTAGTCTTCTTTGTTTTAGTGCCAATGACGCTGCATACAGGCTCCATTCACCTGCATAAGGGGTGGACTTGGTATATAGCCTTAGCGTTTCACATCCGATGTTTACATCACACCCTAGAACTCACATGGGAGGATAAAGTTACTCACTTAAAATTTCTCGCGGGTTAAGTCAACCATCATTGTATCAATGCTGGCTTAAAAACAGCTGAGATGGGTTGGACAGGTGTTCCGCATGCCTGAGCACCACCTTCCCTACCAGTTTCTGCTTGGCCAACTTCCTGAAGCAAGCCGCAACCTAGGGAGGCAGAAGAAGAGATATAAAGATCATATAAGGACAACTCTGAAGAAATGCAACATCATACCAAAAGATGCTGAAACCAAAGCCTTGGACAAAAAACAACGTAGAACCCTCTACAGCGAAGGAACCAATCACCTCAAAGAAGCTCGGAACCAGGCCAGAGAAGAGCGTAGACAACAAAGGCACAGCCAAAACAGATTTTTCCCAGCAAACCTGGACGTGACATGTCGGCTTTGTGGGAAAGTTTTTGGATCCAGAATTGGTCTGCACAGACACAAACGTTGGCACCAAAGACAATTAGAAACACACAAACTTTGTGAATACAGTAGATATCGTCTTTTGTAACAGAAGGACAGTTTTAAGCTAAGTGTGTGTGTGTGTGTGTGTGTGTGTGTGTGTGTGTGTGTGTGTGTGTGTGTGTGTGTGTGAATCTCTCTCTCTCTCTCTCTCTCTCTCTCTCTCTCTCTCTCTCTTTCTCTCTCTCTCTTCGCCTTGCCTCTGTCATCCAGCATGAAAACAGTGCCTTGAATGTACAGCAACACCAAAATTATCGGTTGTATTCTAGGGAAATCTGTGTATTTGATTATCTAATGATCTTCTTGCAGTTGAGTGGCATTTATCTAATCCTTCGTCGTCACCATTTTCGTACTCGTCTCTCGCCTCGTCATCCTCTTCTTCGTTCTCGCCTTTTTCCTCTTCCTCCACCTTCTTCTACTCTTTATCATCATCATCTTCTTCTTCTTCTCCCATTCCTCCTTTTTTCTCGCATTTTAGAGTCCTCACACTCTTTACACCCGTGTTCGATCAATATTTTGTGTGTGTGTGTGTGTGTGTGTGTGTGTGTGTGTGTGTGTGACACAAGTCAAATAGTTTTATCCTATTTCAGCAACTAGGTGGAAGGTTTGAGGGATAGTGCATGACGAGACCGACTCTTTTTTAAGCAGTGAGTTAAAGGTGATGGTGGACAGGTAAGATTTTGATGAGGTAAGATCAGTGTCCCCCCCTGTGGCGGGGGGGACACAACCTGGCCGCACTATGGGGTGGTGCTACTACTCTGCGGCCGGGTTGTGTTAGGAAGAATACTGCCACCGTATTCCCTGCGTGTCGTAAAAGGCGACTAAAAGGGGCGGGGTGAGGGGACTAGGGACCCCCTCCTCTGTTTTTTTAGTTCCTAAAAAGAGACAGGCCAGAGAAAGGGACGGGGGATGGAGTTATCCCCGTACCCTGAAGATTGGGTCTATGAATGTGCGTGGATGTAGTACAATTGAGGCTAAAGGAGAGATTGGGAGAATGTTTGTGAGAAGAAAGGTGGATGTGTTAGCTTTGAGTGAAACGAAGATGAAAGGGAAGGGGGAATATATGTTTGGAAGTGTGAATGGAAGATTGTCAGGTGTTGATAGAGGAAGGGCAAGAGAAGGTGTGGCCTTGTTAGTGAGTCCGGAAGTGCAGCAGTGTGTGATTGAATGGAAGGAGGTGTCATCGAGACTGATGTGGGTGAAAGCGAAATTTGAACGTGAGTTGTAAGTATTTGTGAGTGCACATGGGCCTGGTAGTGAAAGGGATGCAGAAGGGAAAGAGTCTTTCTGGAATCATGTTGATGAGTGTCTGCAGACTTTTGGAGCAAATGTGAATGTGGTAGTGATAGGAGATCTGAATGCTAGAGTGGGAAATGTAGCAGTTCAAGGCGTAGTTGGTATGCATGGTGTGCCTGGAAGAAATGAAAATGGGGAACGAATGATAGCGATGTGTGTTGAGCGAGAGATGGTGATTGGGAATACGCTGTTTGAGAAGAAAGATATTTATAAGTATACATGGGTGAGACAGGAGGGTGGAAGGGTTGTTGATAGAGCCTTGATGGACTATGTGGTTGTGTCTAGGAATGTAATAGGAAGATTGTTGGATGTGAGAGTTCTGAGAGGGGAGGGTGGAGGTATGTCTGACCACTACCTGGTGGAGGGAAAGTTAAGAGTAGGTAAGAGATGGGTGAGAGCTAGGAGGGTTAGGTGTGGCAGGGAGGTTTTGAAAGTGAGTGAGTTGGATAAAAGAGAGAAAAAGATAGAGTATCAGGAGAAATTGAAAGATGAGTGGAACGCAGTGAAAGATCAGGGAAAATGGCAGTGTGGAGGAGGAATGGCAGTTGTTTAAGAGTGCTGTGGTGGAGCATGCAGAAGAGGTGTGTGGTGTGAGACGTGTGGGTGGTGGTGTAAGAAAAGGAAGTGAATGGTGGTGCGAGGAAGTAAGTATGGCTGTGGCTGAGAAGAGACGTGCATATGAAGTGTGGCTGCAGAGGAAGGATGAGATGTCATATGAAAGGTATAAGGAAAAGAGGAATAGAGCGAGAAGGGCTGTGCGTGATGCTAAAGTGGCAGCAGATGAGAGGTGGGGTAGGCGGCTGACAGAGAATTTTCAACAGAATAAGAAAATGTTTTGGAAGGAGGTGAAAAGAGTGCGAAAGGGAGAGTCTGGGAAGGAAGAACGAGTAAAGCAGAGGATGGAAGGATGTTAATTGAGATGGATGCAGTAAGGAAGAGATGGGCAGAGTATTTTGAAAGATTGTTAAATGTAGAGGAGGAAAACGTGGCTGAGATTGTGGCAGATAGAAGGGTGCAAGGAATAAATGTGTTGGGAGAGTTGAATGATTCTTTGATCACGAAGGAGGAAGTGGAGAAGGCAGTAAAGGAGATGAAAACAGGAAAGCTGCAGGTATGGATGGGTGTGCTGTGGAATGCCTGAAGGGTGGTGGAGTGACTATTGTTGACTGGTTAGTAAGATTATTGAATGTGTGCTTTGAGAAAGGTATGGTGCCAATTGACTGGGCAAGTGCTTGTGTGGTCCCGTTGTATAAAGGCAAGGGTGATAAGTATGAATGTACTAGCTTTAGGGGTATAAGTCTGTTGAGTGTTGTAGGTAAGGTGTATGGTAGAGTGTTAATTATGAGAGTTAGAGAGGGTACAGAGAGAGTGATTCGTGATGGGCAGTGTGGCTTTAGGAGAGGGAAGGGATGCATAGATCAGGTGTTCGCTGTGAGACAAGTGTGTGAAAAGTATTCAGCGAAAGGCAAGGATGTGTTTTGGGCATTCATGGATTTAGAGAAAGCGTATGATAGAATTGATAGGTAGGCTTTGTGGACTGTTTTAAGGTTGTATGGACTTGATGGTAGGTTACTAAAAGGGGTGAAAAGTTTTTATGTAAATAGTAGAGCGTGTGTAAGAGTGGGAAATGCTGTGAGTGATTGGTTTCCTGTGAGAGTGGGGCTGCGACAGGGATGTGTGATGTCGCCTTGGTTGTTTAATATTTACATGGATGGTGTTGTAAGGGAGGTGAATGCAAGAGTTTTAGGTGGTCTGAGTCTGGTAAATGTTGATTGAGAGTGGAATCTGAAGCAGCTGCTGTTTGCAGATGATACTGCACTGGTGACTGATTCAGAGGAGAAATTGAGACAGTTGGTAGAGGAGTTTGGAAGGGTGTGTGAAAGGAGGAAATTGAAAGTAAATGAGAATAAGAGTAAAGTGATGAAGTGTACGAGGTTGATAGATGGTAGGGGGATGAATATAGTTTTGAATGGTGAGTTGCTTGAGGAGGTAGATTGTTTTAAATATCTAGGGTCACATGTTGCTGTGGATGGAAGAATAGATGCAGAAGTGAAGTTTAGAATTAATGAAGTAGGAAAGGTGCTGGGAGGAATGAAAAAAGTGTTTAAATGTCGTTCGCTTAGAATGGATGTAAAGAAAGGCTGTATGAGTGTGATGTGGTACCGACTGCGTTATATGGGGCTGAAACATGGAATATGGGTGTAGCAGAGAGGAAAAGATTGAATGTAATGGAGAAGAGATGACTGAGGAGTATGTGTGTAGAGACGCTGATGGAACGAGAGAGAAAAGATGAAGTGCGAAGGAGAACTGGAGTTGTTAGGGAGATGGCTGGTAGAGTTGAGCAGAGGGTGTTGCAATGGTTTGGGCATATGGAGAGAATGGATAATGAGCGATTGGTGAAAAAGATAACTAGATCTGATGTGAGAGGTGTAAGACTGAGAGGAAGACCACGAATAGGATGGATGGACAGTGTGAAGAGAGCGCTGGATGCGAGAGGGATGTCTGTTGAGCAAGGAAGAGTGGCTGTGCGTGACAGAAATAAATGGAGAGAAATTGTGAATGAATAAGTGATGACGCAGCCCTGAGGGGATATTCTCCCGCATTTGGTCTGATCAGCTAGTCAGGTCAGGTGCGGGTAAGGGGATGGGTCTGTTATGATGTGGCAGGGGTAAACCAGTTCTGCTGTCGGGCCCTGCTGTGGATGTCACTGCTTGCATTGCGCAGTTGACCCTTGTGCGGTGTGATGCGGTGAGGATCTGTCCGTTCTCCCCTTTGGGGCTAAGATGCGAATGAATGTGTTTGAATGGATGAGTAAATGGAGAGTGAGTCGTCCTGTCTCGGCTACCTCCCTTTCCTTGGGGGAAGCAGCCTAGGTATATAGATAGATAGAAGATCAGTTTAAACAGTTTTTCCAAATACTGAAGAAAACTTGGGGAATGTGTTGAGGGTTACCCAAGAATTAACTAATTCATTTTTGAGAACACTATGAAGCTGCAAGGTCAGAGGGGAAGGTCAAAGCTCTACTCGTGTTTGTTAACAAAGTATCTGAAACAGTTTTCATCCGATTTTAACCAAACTTGGTGGAAAGGTTGAGGGTCGGAGAATAAGCTTATAATTTCTTACAACAATAAGTCAAAGTTAAAGTGCACAGGATAAGGTCAACTTAACATATTTTTATCCGGTTTTGACCAAACTTTATGGAAGTGTTGAAGTTTCGGCAAGAATTAATGAATTTTATTTTGATAACAATCTGTCAAAGATTAAGATCACAGAGAAAGGTCAAATGGCAGCTTTCATCTGACTTGAACTGAACTTTGTGGATGAGTTAGGAGTCAGGCAGCAACCAAGGGCATTAGTTTTGAGATCAATCAGTCAAAGGTCAAGGTCACAGGGCAAAGTCAAAGTTCTGCCCGTGGGTATTCCTGTGAGCAAGATAAGTAAAACAGTTTTGATGTGATTTGGATTAAACATTGTGGATGAATTAAATGTCTACCAAGAGTCAGATCAAATGGTTTTAGAACACTAAATCAAAGGTCAAGGTCACAGGGCAAAGTCAAGGTTCGACCCGTGTGTGTTTCTGGTAACAAGATGAGTAAAACAGTTCTTATCTAATTTGGATTAAACATTGTGGATGAGCTGAGTGTCTGTCAAGTGTCACACAAAATGGTTTTTACAACAATAGAGTTTTCAAGGTCACATGGCACAGTCAACTTAGTTATCCTACGATGTGGTGTAAGCTGTAGAAATGACTCTGACTAATAAAATTAATATAGAGAATCAATTCTGATGAGAATCAGTTAAGATCAAGTTCACAAGGAGAGGTCGTAGGTTAAGGTCATTAATGAAAATCAACTGATTCAGTTCTGAAATAATTTTAGCCAGAGTTAGTGAATGTGTTAATGATTAGGTAGCAATGAAGTAATTTGATTTTTTGAGTATCTGTCGAAGGGTAAAGTCACAGGGCGAAGTCAAATATTCGACCCTTCGATCAGTAGGTGGGTGCGGCCATTGCACCCTCTGAGAGCCATTCCTTGTTTGTCCTGAATCTGTTCACTTGATACAGTAGTGTCTCCAAGTGACATTACTTTAAGCGACAAGCCAATTGGCTTCCAGAAACCCAGTCAAATAATTTAGTACGGTGTGTGGTAACCATGTAACCGAAGGACACCTGGTCGTCTAGGAGGTTAAGGTGATCCAACTGGATGAGACCCGTGATGGTTTAAACTGAGGGGTGGTGGAGGTTTATTACTCATAAGCTATAAGGTTGGTCACCCTCACTTCATAAATTTCGGAATTGAGTAGCCTAGCTTCGGACCCCTACACTCCTGACTGATAGAAAATATGAATTTCATGAAGAAAAAATGAATGAATTCTTGATATATACAGATTTGCTTTGATCTGCACTGCTCACCTTTACCGCTCGACAACCTCCAGTTATCATCCGTTTCTCTCTCATTTCTCTTCAACACGCATCTATTATTTCCTCCACTCTCCCTGCAATCCCTCTACCACCACCCATTAAATCCCCATACTCACCTTCTGCACTCTGCATCACGAACCCGATTTACCTATACGTTTCCATCGCATCCACTTCCCTCAGTCTTTCCATCACCATCACCATTCCAGTTCCCTCCATAGCCTCACAATCATCACCAGTTCCCTCCATAGCCTCACCACCATCACCAGTTCCCTCCATCTCTCCTTCAACACGCCTCAAGTCCCTTCAACTTTCCACAACTACTTCTGGTTTCCTATATAAATAAAAGCTCGAATAACCGGAATGCATGGGGATTCTTCCATTCCGGATGTGGAATTTTCGGAATAACAGAATGTTACTTTTAGAAATTTTCTGGGAGGTCAAACAAATGAAATAGGACCAAACTTGGGACTTTATTTCATAAAGTATATTATTCAGTATTAGATATAGTACAGGACTGAACACAAACCAGCAAACATTACCAAAAATTATTTAAAGAAAAATTTAGCATATGTTATAGGCCAAAATAATTTTGAAATCTTAGCTGCATACACAACTTTATCCTGTACTGTACAGAACTAATCAAGAATTATAGGGGGACCATCAGGATCATGAGATGAGGATTAAGACAGTGGAGAAGAAGTGAAAGGAACAAGGTCAGGAGCTGAAGAAGTGGAAGAAACTGGATCAGGAGCTGAAGAAGTGGAAGGAACTGGGTCAGGAGCTGAAGAAGTGGAAGGAACTGGGTCAGGAGCTGAAGAAGTGGAAGGAACTGGGTCAGGAGATGAAGAAGTGGAAGGAACAGGATCAGGAGATGAAGAAGTAGAAGGAACAGGGTCAGAAGCTGAAGTGGAGGGATTAATTTTCTGCCCTTGCTTTACCATAATTTTTTTGAACAAATCTTTTATACAAGCCTGATTCAACAGCTTTCGGTTTTCATCTGATATCTTATTCTGAAGTGAGTAAAGCTGTACTAAATAAAATGACTTGAAGCAGGTGTTGCCTTCAACGAATCGTAACAGTTCAGATAAATGATACGAAGCATCCTTCCACTTCACTTTATTCACCTGCAGCTCCGGCTCCTCCTCATGAACTTTTGGCTTTAACCTTTATGGGTGGAGCACATTTTCTATTATCTTCTCTGTGGTGAAGAGCACATTTACAATTATCTTCTCTGTGGGTGAAGAACACATTTTCAATTATCTTCTTTGTGGTGAAGGCAGAAGTCATAGGCACATATTTATCAACATCCACCCATTCCTTCACCTTCCCAGATGCTATAGTCACTTTGCTGGAATCTCTTACCATTTCCTCAATCTCCGTCATTAGGACCTGTGCTGTATCTGTACCCCTCCTCCCAGGTTGCCCAAAGCTTAAGAATTCTTCCCCTTCATCCACATCTTGGAACACCTTCTCCTCCGGTCCAGCAAGGGTAGACTGGGGGAGACAATGTCAAAACAGCCCAGTTTCGTCAGCATTGTAAATTTGTTCCGCAGTGAGGTTGTTCTCCCGTAGCAGAGTGGTGAACTCATCGCTGAACTCTGGCTTTGCTGACCTCTGCTCTCCGGAGATATCAAGTTTACAGATACCTACAAACAGTAATAAAACATAGCCCAATACAGTACGATCTGACACAAAAAAAAGGGTGTACAGTATTGTATGTACTGTACTGTATAATCTAAACTTGCAGCGCAAGGGAAACAGCTGCCAAAGATTACTGTGCTGTATCTCATTCGAGAAAAATGCATCAGAAGTTACAGTACTGTACTGTAAATGATTTGAAGCATACTGTATGAAACACACCAAAAATCTGTACACCAGATGACCTAAACTTACACTACCACAAGCATACAAAACACACGAAAAATCTGTACACCAGATGACCTAAACTTACCAAAAGCATACAAAAACACACGAAAAATCTATGCATCAGATGATCAAACCTTACCTCAAGCATACAAAACACACCAAAAATCTGTACACCAGATGATCTAATCTTAGCACAGGCATACAAAACACCAAAAATCAGTACGCCAGCATATCAGCATAAAAAGAGTTGCAGCAAAAAAGAAAAAAAAAAAAAAAGGAGGTACAGTACAGTACAGTATCCCAAGTTACCAACCACAAACAAAAAATTGTGTTTTCACTCACACTTACTGTACCATGACATTTCATGAAAAAATAAATAACATGAAGCAAACCTAATCACAAGTACTGTACAGGCCATTTTTTGTGGATTATGTTAGCATCACAACATAACCAAATCTTATAACAAGCATACAAAACACATCAAAATCAATACACTAGCATATCACCATAAAAAAATGAGTTGCAGCAAACAGGGAACAAAAAAATTGTTGTACAGTATCATAGACTATGCTGGCATCCTGAAGTTACCAACCAAAAACCAAAAATTGTTTTCACTAATGCTTACCATGTCGTTGCTTAAATCTTGCGAGCCATCTGTCACTGAAGCAACAAGGCTCGTCGATCTCCATCTTTTTGTGGATCTCCCTGGTTTTCTCATACAACAGGGGCCCAGACATAGAAGTCCCTAAAGAACACTCTTGGAGAAATCACTCGTAGAGATCAGTGTCCACCGCCCGCAACGTCGGTGCTTTCAACGTCCTCCTCCCTTCCAGTACACGCTTTGTCTCATTCTGGCTATGGAATTTCTTGAGGTCTTCATGTTGGTTCTTACTGTCATACAGCATCGAAGACTCCACTCCAAATACACGCATTAAAATATGCCTGCTTTCATATTTTGCCATACGCTCACATATCTCGAGTTTCTGGCGAAGGTTCAACACAACTCTTTTTACGTTTTGCAGCTGGCTGAGACATATCAGATAGAGAATGGAACTTCTTTCTAACCAGAACAGGCAGCCCACTCGTACAGAATATGGCGTCTGTGATTGACTGGGGAACTGGCGTCGTGGCGCTGCCTTGCGTAGTGGCAGGAGATGAAAACAAGATGGCGGAACGCGGTTGATTTGAATCGGCGACGACCGGGTCGGAATATTTTCGACCCCATGCTGGATCGATTTTGCGTTCCGATTACACGGATGTGCCGATGCATCGGATGCATTGGTTAATCGAGCATTTATTGTATGAACACAGTCTTCCCACCCTCCCTTTCTCTTATCGTTTCCACTATTTAGTTTCCACCATTCTCCACAATTTTGTGCATCACCGTGAATCATTTCCATCTCTCCAATCTCACCACCTAAGTTCCCCATGAGTTCTTTCTTCTAGTATCCCTATCCCTCTTATCACAATCACCACCATCCCCACCATCCCCAAATTCCCTCCACTTCCCTTGCGTCCTCTACACCTCTTTGCCCTCCCTGCCTCCACTGTACAACATCAGTGAGAGTTGTGTGAGTGTTAGTACGTGATTCCTGGGTATGATGGTACTGTAACGTGCACGCCAACTGACGCTCTCTTCACCCTTCCTTGATAACGCCTCCCTCCATGGAAAATCTCCCTCCCCTCCCCAGCACCACCACCACAAACTTTCCCTTGTCAGGAGCGTTAATTTGTTTAGCAGAGAGAGTAATTCTAGTTACCATATCGTTAGCATGCCTTCCTCTAGTACCACAACAACAGTCACACGTTTATACTACCACTCTATAACAGCCAGTCTGCTACTTGATCGCTGTACCACAACCTCTCCAAAGTCAAAGGCATCTATTGTACATTACCAATACCACAATTACAGTCACCGTAACACTGTACTGTATTGTTTCAGTTACTCCACTCTACTCCAAGTCAGAGGCGCTGTAAACGGCTTATATAGCAAAGAAGAGGTCTAGAGGTCAAGTGGTTAGCTTTCTTCTGTCTAATGTCACAAGTACCTCCGCACTTACACATCTCTTATACGATATTTATCACACTACTTCCCGTCGACTGCACTAAACCCAGTACCAAGTCAGAGGGGCTGACACTGTTAATGGCACAACTAGTCACCCACACATTATTGCCACACTACCACTACAGTCAGTCTGCTATTGTACCCTAGCGCCACAACCTCTTCCAAGTTCATGGCACCCACATTGCAGTATCACAAATAAAAACACTCAATTACTGTTTTGGAAGATTTCATAATTCCTTTTCCCATCGGTTATTATGCTATTGTCATCTTTATATTTTTTTGTGTTATTGATACAAAATATGTCGATATTCACTGGGAATAAATAACAAATGAGAGAAGATTAAGTTGAAATACGCATGAGAAATTCTTAAGGAAGAGTTTCTATGAAGCCTCTTTGCCTAACAAGAATACCTCATATAATTACCTCACTACCACAGTTAGTCTGCTGCTATGACTGCACCACACCCTCACCCACACCAGAGGAGCCCACATTATCACTGTCAAAACTACAGTCATATTATTCCACACTGCATGCATATTATTCCACACTGTAGGTGTCACAAATACAGCCATACTTTCGCAGACCCATAGAGTCAGTGTGCTACTTTACTCCTACAACCCAATCAAATGAACCGAAACAACCTGTAGTCTCATATATTGCCACACCATGGCAGATATCACGTTAATCCACCAAGCGACTGTATTACACTCCGGTCCAGTTCAGAAAAGCACACATTACCACTGTGACGCCTCAAGTCACTTATACATTATTACCACACTACCGCTGACTGTCATTATATTAGGCGACTGGAAAAGCACTTCAGCCTTCATTATATTGACGTCATCGCTATTTTATTCCTTCTTAAGCCACAGGATGTTATTCAGTTTAGGTTTAAGTCATGGTGAATGAATTAAAATCATTCTTCACTGATGTCTTCAGTGAGATAAGTAATCAGTTTTATTATTGATACAATCAGGATTTTCATTCAGATTTGGAGACACAATCGTAGTGATGAGATACAGCCACACCTTAAAACAGCTGACTTTTGTCTGTTATGTGATCGGGTGTAACTATACCTTAAAACAAAGCTGTATAGCAAGACCTTTAAAACAAAGCTGAAAATTGTCCGTTAAGTGCTGGAGTATAGCCACAGCATTAAAACGTGGCTGACTATTATGGTAACTCGTCACTGTTTTGATTTTCCATTCTTCAGCCGTCGTGACGTATTGTCCACTTTAGGTGTCTACTCAATCTTTTTTCTTTAAATTTACATTGCATTACTTTTCTGTGCCTATCTCATATATTTATGCATTATTTGGCTCTGATTACATACGAGTAGATGTATTCACTTTTTCGCAGGCCTTATCATTTACTGTCTTCCATTTTACAACGTGCTACATACACACTCTTTCTTTGCTGTCATTGCATAATATTTTTGTATGCCATCACGTAATCGTTTGACTTTACCTTATATTCATTCCGGAATACTTTTTTCTTGATGGGGGAGTTGATGTTTTCGTCGTTATTATCAACGCTCGTTTCCACGGGCTAACGACTTCATTTTTTGCTGGGTCGATTAGTCTGAACATTACTGTGCAGTTACTTGAACCTGGTATCTCAAGACTTCCTTCTTGGATTTTTGTACCAGGGCCTTTATAATTATAATGTAAAGCAGAAATTCTAAAAACCGTGGGATTAACAACCAAAAAAGCTAGAGGGAAAATCACCGTAATACAGTATATGTACTGTATATGCTCTACTGGGCTTCAGTCGCAGTTATGGTATGGAGCGATTTCACTCCGGATGAGTCCTCTTGCCGTTTTGTCCCTGAGATTCGTTCGTTATTTATGAGTTACAAGTATAAGCCACATAATAAACAATCTCGGCTGAAGGTCTGCATTTAGTCTAAAATATTGCCACTCCAGTACCTTTAATATACTTTACCTGTCACTACATATTCATTTTTCTTATAAGTCACATAACATACCATCCTTCAGCCCTCACTATATAATATTTTTCTTTATCTCTTACCTCATATTCATTATGTCTTCACTGTGCAACAACTTCACTACAACCTCACAACCAACGACCACAACCCACACAACGTCCAGCCTTGAAGCACCTTAAAGATGTCCTCTATTATACCTACTTTCATACACGCACAGCGTCCCCCAGTGAACCACCTCCTCTTCACTGCACCCACGAGATGGCCTTTATGTAAAATATTTACACTTTTGTACATGCTTAGGATTCTGAGGTCAGATACAAAGGAGCAGGAAGTCACTTTAGCAGTAGACACAATCATATAGCACACTCCCACACCGTGTAGTAACGTATCATACTGCCATGTCGTACAGTACACACACACATATGCGCGTGCAACAGCGCTGATGAGAACCCTACACGTGGTGGCACTGTACACCCAGGGTGGAACAATTGCATCGTCCACCTGGGATTCAAACCTTCTCATATCCCGTGCAGCTCGCCGTGAGAAGCGTCCTGGTCAGGCACAGGCAAGGCACTGTCAACCTCACGAGAACCCCAAATCCCAATGCTGTGTTTGTACTGTTCTGTACAGACACGGACACAAGTATCTTCTCTCCATATATAGCAAAATTAAACTTGGTTAATTATTTTGCGCCACTTCCTGTACCATCTTCTAGTCAATTGGTATTTCCTGAGTACATCCTGATTTCGTTTTACATGACACATCATGACTGTTCAGTCTAAACGTATGAATTGTGACAGTCTCTTATATAAGTCATAATGGTGGTATTTACCAAATATTGTAATTATGATGTAATAAGACAGGCTTTGAGGAGAAGAGATATAAAGCATACAGACATAATGTTCAATATATTTTAACCCACATTTTGAATCTTTTCAACATGTATTCCATCATCCTGGAAGTACCAGTGGCTGTGTGAAACAGTTTGACACATGAATCAACAACATATAAAATGGCATCTGATGCAAAGAAACGTGGGTAATGCCATCATGAAGAGAGAGAGAGAAAAAAAAAAGAACTATATGGGGCAACTAAATCTCTCACATTTTATCATAGTTGTATGCATTGCACGGTTCTCTTAGTCTGGCGAATGTAGGACTCTCGTTGTGACCTCATAGTGCTGACCAAATTATTGATTTCATCACAGGAGGCCACAGGATAGTTTCCGTATACTGTTTACTATACATTTTAATCAAAGTAAAGGTCCCAGATGAATGGGTGTAATGAGACGGGACGTATGATGCCGAGTCTCTGAATGTAAACGTAGCCTACTATGACACTTTTTTTTTTTTTTCGAAAATGCCTAAGGAACATTACCGCACATATTAATATGAATTCGCTACAGGAGCTGTGAAGTGATGAAACATACTGCTACTACCATTTGCAAATTTTTGTACGAGTACCTGGCAACAACATTACGTGATCTGACAGGCCTGCCAACCCCTCGGAGGGTAAATAACACATGCGTCGAGTGTTTCACTCCCGCGGTGAATTGTCAGTAACTTTGCGGGAAGATAGTTGTCTCCAGCATCGTTGGTAGTTTTGCAATAAGTTGTCCACGAGTTGTTGGTAATGTGCAGGAAGGTAGTTGCTTCCACGTTGTTGGTAATTTGCAGGAAGGTAGTTGTTTCCACGTTGTTGGTAATTTTGCAATAAGATAGTTCTGTACGCATTGTTGGTAATTTTGCAGGGAACTACTTATATCTGTGTCTGTACTTGTAGGTTCCTCTAGACAAACTCTAGAGTGGTCAAAAACTCTGCTTGACCAGAGAGACCATGTTTAAGCAACAATAAAAACAACAACAACAACAGCAACAACATTAACCGCAGTCACATTATCAAGTCTCACAGCCATTCCAGTTAATGACACTTTCATGTGTCAAACTGCCATACCGCATATTTATGCCTCACACACACACACACACACACACACACACACACACACACACACACACACACACACACACACACACACACACACACACACACACACACACACAAACTACATATCCGTCAGTTTCACAATATCACATAACAGTCATACACAGCCACAAGTTTGCGCAAAAGACACAATCCCACCATACACTACCAGATTTCATGCAAGAAGGGTGGAAAGGTTACAAGAGGATGGACAAAAGGCAAAAAATAAGAGAGAAGTGGAGGAGCGACTGGATACATATGGATTGGAGCAGACGGGGGACGTGCAAGGAGTGTGTAAGATATTCACAGAAGAAATTTGTGCAGCTTGTGACATGCTGTGTGGGGTGAAGAGAAGATGAACGGGGGTGCAAGGAACAGCATAGTGGAATGAAGAGGTAAGAGATGCTGTGGCACAAAAGAAGAAAGCATATACTGAGTGGATGAGAAACAGGGGTGTGGAAGAAGTTGAAAGACGGAAGAGAGAGTTATATGCAGAGAGGAAGAGAGAGGTGAAAGGATTACTAGTAATAGAGAGTAAGAAATGAGTAGATGCTGAATTTGGAAGGAATTTGAGTGTAAAAGTGGAGGGAATGTAAGAAAACATTCTGGACAGAGGTAGAGTTAGACAGGGTGTCAAAGAAGTTAGCCGGGAGTGAAAGTTAAAAATGGTAGATTTATAGCGGAGAAGGAAGAAAAAGTGAGCAGATAGTGAGAACACTTTAATGAATTGTTGACCATAGAGAATGAAAGTAATGCGGGTATAAGTGGCTGGGGAATGGCTGGGGGATGGAGGGAGGTGAAAAGACAGGAAGAAATCAGTAGAATGGAAGATGTGGAAGCAATGAAGAAAGTTAAAATTGGGAAAGGCCCAGGAATTGGTGGAGTGTGTGGTGAAATGCTGAAGCATAGGGGAGAAACTGTAGTAGTAGAATGGGTGTGGAATATGTCCAGATTGACCTGGGAGGAGTGTAGAGTCCCAGAAGATTGGAAGTCAGGTATAATTATTGTTCTCCTGTACAAAGGAAAAGGGGAATAAGAAATGTATGTTAATCATAAGGGCATTATTTTGTCTTCTTAGTGTAACAGGAAAAGTATATGGTAGGATATTTATCGCCAGAGTTAGGGAAATAACAGGAATTAGCTGGAGAAGAACAGAGAGGCTTTAGGAAGGGAAGAGGTTGTGTTAATCTGATATTCATTCTTAGATCTTTAGTGGAAAAGTTTCTAGAGAAGGGAATGCAGTTGTATGCGGCCTTCATAGATTTGGAGAAAGCATATGATAGGGTGGATAGACAAGGATTGTGGAAAATATTATGAATATATGGAGTAAATGGGAAGTTGTTGAATGCCGTGAAGAGTATGTATGAGGGTGCTAAGGCTGCAGTGCGTCTGGATAGTGAACTGATTGAATTTTCCTATTTGAAGGTTGGATTGAAACAGGAATGTGTCATGTCTCCATGGTTGTTCAATCTGTACATGGATGGGGTTATAAAAGAGATACAAGGTAGGGCAGTGGCTGTTGGAGTGGCCCTTATGAGAGAAGGCAGTGTTTGGAAACTCCTTGTACTGTTGTTTGCAGATGATACTGTATTGTTAAGTGAGGACGAAGGGGAGCTGCAAGGCTTGGTGGATGAGCTTGGGAGAGTGTGTAAGAAACGGAATCTAAAGGTGAATGTAGGGAAGAGTAAAGTTATGGTCTTCGAGAGAAATGAGGTCACTGAATGTACAATGAGGTTGGATGAGGAGGAAAAGGAAAATGTGAGTGTGTTTAAGTACTTGGGATGTGTGATGAGTAAAGATGGAAATTTGGAGGATGAAGTGCTTGAAAGGTTGCTAGTTCCTTGAATGCAGTAATATGAAACGGGGAAGTAAGCATAGAAGTGAAAAAGTTACTGCATGACAATATTGTGATACCAACTCTAACACATGGAAGCAAAGCTTGGACCTTGTTGGCGCGACACAAGTCAAGAATGAGGGCCGTGGAAATGAGTTATTTGACAGGAGCATGTGGAGTTACGTGGAGGGGC
Source organism: Coenobita brevimanus (assembly GCF_032717465.1). Classification (NCBI taxonomy): domain Eukaryota; kingdom Metazoa; phylum Arthropoda; class Malacostraca; order Decapoda; family Coenobitidae; genus Coenobita; species Coenobita brevimanus. The sequence goes on from NC_137037.1 coordinate 30,525,090, forward strand.
AGACTGACAAATGAGGAAGTGAAGGAGCATTGTGATGTAGATGTGGATGTGATAGGAAGCGTTAGGAGAAAACACGCCGATGTGGTTTGGCCATGTGGAGAGGGTGGAGAGCGAGATATTGACAAGGAGAGCGTATGTGAGTGAGGTGGAGGGAGGAGAGGGAGGGGGAGACCGAGGATGAGATGAAGGGATGGACTGGAGAGGTATATGGGAGAGGGGGGTGTGAGCTGGGAGCAGGGCAATGAAATGGCGGGGGGCAGGGCGACATAGGGGCAATTTGTTTGTGGCCACCTCTTACGGGATGAAAGCGTCTGGCAATAGATAGATAGATAGGCTTCACTTTACCATTCCTCACACAACTAGAAATCACACTCCCACATCATGGCAAACCTGAAATACCGATTTGCTCCCCTTGTTATATCGTGCATTATTTGTCAGAAATGCTTAGAGATCTCGCTGATAGATTTGTGTGTGTGTGTGTGTGTGTGTGTGTGTAATTCACCGGGTCGGTCAGGATCACTTGATGGTCGTGATCGTCAGCTTTTTACCCTCCCGGAAGGGAGCTGAGAGCTCATATAGTCCGATCTAAGGGCAAGGCTGTGACCTTCACACACCCACACACCCGTCCCTTTGCTCAAGGGGAACAGTAACCACCCACTTCGTCAGTGAAACTTTTCGCAACCTGAGCGAGGCGCGAACTCCCGTCCACCAGTTGGCAAGCGAGAGCGTTACCACTGCACCAGCGAGCGGTGTGTGTGTGTGTGTGTGTGTGTGTGTGTGTGTGTGTGTGTGTGTGTGTGTGTGTGTGTGTGTGTGTGTGTGTGTGTGTGTGTGTGTGTTTTCACAAATTAAACATTTTTTATTCGATATTAATCAAACTTGGTTGCAGGGATGAAAGCCAGACAATGAAGAACTCATTTATTTATTTTTTTTAGGTCAATATGGGAATGGTTAAGATAACAGGGCCAGATCAGTGACTGACCTAGCAAAATCAAATTAAACGTTTTTTTTTCATCTTCAACAACACTTTGAGGAAGGACTAAAGGTAGTGCAAGAATTAAGAGATTCAGTTTTGTGGAACGATCAAAGTTCAAGGTAACAGGGTAAGATCAGTTTTCGACTTGTATATTTAACAAACCAACTCAAACAGTTTTGCCCCAATTTTAACCATACTGTGTGAAATGGTTGAGGGCCAGCGAAGCAGTAAACCTTTTGGTTTTGAAAACAATAGGTTAAAGGTCAAAGTTACAACTTTAGGAAAGGTACGATTAGGCAACACTTCGTAGGCAGGTTGCTGATAAAACAGGGATATTACGTATTTAACTTATATAATAATAAGTGAAAAGTCAATGTCTCAAAACAATGTTCAAGACCAAGGTCAACTTAAGCAATTATGAACTGATTTGAACTAAAGTTAGTGTAAGGGTTATGAATCTGGTTAAAACAGAGTAATTCAATTTTGGTAACAATCACTCAAAAGTCAGGGTCACAAGACAAACTCAAATTTCAGGCAGTTTGTCTGTCTGTGCATAACATAATTAAAACAGTTTTTATTTTATTTGCATCATATTTGATGACTGGGTTGATGATCACCCAAGATTAAAATGGTGTTTTTGAGACCAGTAATTCAAAGGTCATTGGAACATCGTAAGAAAAATGTAAATAGTTTTTATCCTACGCTGAATAATCTTTCTGGAGGGGTTCAGGTTGAGACAAAACTAAATTATTTGATTTTAAGAACAAGTTGTCAAATGTGAAGGTCACAGGAAAAAGTCAAAGGGCAACGTCACTGAGCAAAGTGAAATAAAAAATTTCTTATGTGATTTAAGCAAAACTTATTGGCAGTGTTAGGGTTAGGCAAAAATAAATTCGTCGGATTTTGGGAGTAATTAATCGAGGCCACAGTGACAGTGTAGTAAAAAATCCGACCCTTAGGCCAGTTCGTGGGCAAGGGTGTTGCACTGTCTGATTTCTCCTTATTTTTGTATAAATAAATTAATTATTTTGCTTATATATTTGTAAATGAAAAATTCAGTGTTTCCCATGGATATGAACTTTTTAAACATCCAAAATATCAGTGATAATGGTTGGGCTGACGGTTCCTTGTTGAATTTCAGAACTCAGACTGCCGTATTATAATCATTATTACTCATTTTACACCGCACACAAAGCATGTCCAAATCACATTTTTATGAGGCCAAGCGTACGCAGCGCAGTAAATAGCATAGACTCTTGGGAGTGTAGACAAAATGAGGGTGACCTGCTGGGAAACTGCTACCACTATATATAATTAGACGTTATTTCACAGGGAGGTGAGGATTAACCTGGAAGCATTGCTTATGTAATATCTGTTGCCTATACAAGTGTCCAGTATACAGATACTATGTAATTCTTCCTACTTTTATCCTTGCAGTACTCGGCCGTTTAATCTACTTAGAAAATAAAATCACTAATGAACCCATCTCTCTCTCTCTCTCTCTCTCTCTCTCTCTCTCTCTCCATAAAAGGCAGGTGGTGTGTTTGTCAGGAGGGATGGCCGTGGTGTTGGGGCTGGACCGTAATGGCCAGGGTTGGAGTGGGCGAGGCCATAACCACAGATTTTATGCTCGGGATCGATTTTCTTACATGATGCCGCTTTGGGGTGACATTTATGCTGAGGTTCGTCTTCAATAATTATATATTTGGATGATCGAGGGTGATTGCTGTTGGTCTAAGTCGATATTTTTTACTTGGTGGGAGTCTTTTTTTTTTTCTTTCGGTTAAATACATACACGAGTTCCATACTTATCATTTCGATGACAGAAAAGTGGAAAATTTTGTATATACTGTATTGTGATTAACGATTAGCCTATATGATGTTGGAGTATGTTCAAATAATCACAAAGTTTTATGCGCACTTATAATACTCTAAATTGGGAAAAACTGACATTTGGAATGTAGTAATGGAACATATGTTTTTTTTTTTTTTTTCATTATTTTTATAGCCTTAATAGCAAACAAGTATGTCTAAACTGTGACTTATACAGGGAACTTACGTGGTGTCTTTCCGAAATTTGGTTAGTGTTTATGGCGGCGACTTTGTTCATTTATTGTTTTAGGGACACAAGAGGTAATAGATTTTATTCTCTGTTATGCTCATTGTCATTTTCCCACAAATTTTTAGTAATGGTCAGTGGGTTGCTTGTTAATTTATTTTTTGGTGACAGTGACGGAACATTTTTTTTTTCTATAGTAAGCTATGCCACACAGTCCTTAGGAGCATGATAATGACGATTGAGAATGTTATGATCTACTGTATATCGATATTCCCACGAGAGACTTTCTGCATGTTTTTATTGTTTGGTTAATTGGTTGTTTATTAACATCTTCAGTCAAATGACGAAGCTTTAATTTTCTTCTTACTACCATCAGACGATTCTTTCCCTCTAAGGCGTCACTTTTCTAACTGGAGGATTTAATATAGCCTTCATTAACCCCTTCACTGCTAGAGGTCTGCCCTAAGATGAATATAATAGTCTGCTGGCATCAAGACTTTGATAGGGAAATTATTTCATCAGTGTGAATTGAGTATTATTCTTGTGTGAAAAAGTTGGTTTGCATGACGTTTTACATTTTTAAAAATTCTTTCTAAATTCATATTTTACCGCAGTTTAGAATATTATGGTAATTTTAGATTACTTAAAGTATTAGCTGAGGGAGCTTCAGGATCCATTGGTTAATTTCCTTGGAGTGGTGTGGTGTGATGTGATGTGGTGCTGTGTGGTGTCGAATGGTGTGGTTTGTATGATGTGGTGATCTGTGGGGTGGGGTGGAATGGTGTAGTGGTATGGTGATATAGTGTGATGGGGTGGAATGGTGTAGTGGTATGGTGATATAGTGTGATGGGGTGGAATGGTGTAGTGGTATGGTGATATAGTGTGATGGCGTTTGGTGTTGTGTGGTTCATTGTGGTGTGGTGTGGCGTGGTGGTATGGAGGTGGTGTGGTGTGGTGTGATGGTGTGGTGTGGCATGGTGTGATGTGTGTTGTAGTGATGCCTTATTTGGACAGTACATTCATGAAGTTGGAGAAAGGACGCCCTGATAGCAGAGGACAAGGTCACATGGAGGCAGTTTATTCCTGGCTACCCCTTCTGAGATAGAAGTCACTGACCGTAAGTGGTTAGATGGACAGACTGATAAGTAAATAGGTGGGTAGATGGGTACCTACGCAGAAAAATGAGTAAATAGGTAGATAGATAGATAGGTAAATAGGTAGATGAATGGAAAGATTGGTAAATAGCTTGACATGCATATATATATATATATATATATATATATATATATATATATATATATATATATATATATATACAGGGTGTAACGCGACGTATGACAAAAAGTTACACCAATAATCTATCATGTAATTTTGAGTATATTTTGTTCTATAGACATATGCTCTCTGCGATCCCAGTTCAGTGCCCAGCATTCGGCAGTTTTGAGTAAAAGCTTCGTCTCTTGCATGTGCCATTGGGTGAGAGCTTCGCAGGGCGACGGGAGACGAGTATTATTAGCTTATACTGTACTGTACATGAAAATCCCATGTCCTATCAGTACACACGAGTTTTAAGAAGAAACTTTACGTAGTCTATTGATTCTTTAACATCAAGTCATGCATTCATGCAATTCTTTTGCACAAATCGACTGTAATTAAGGATTAAATTCAAATTTTATGGCTTGCAAGGGAGTAGGGAGGGAGGACAGGCTGGTGTGTTGTTGCCAGTTATGTAATATTTGGTTTGTAGGATGTAGCTACCAGCATTATCATAACACCCACAGCTCATTCAGTGAAAAAACGTTATTCTAAAGGGAGATTAGCCTCATTTTATGTCAGGAAGAATTTTATTTACCAGTTTTTCTGCTGCAAGTAAACGTGGCGCCATTGGGTATCTCCACCTGTGTTCCTCTCTGCAGAACTGGCATTATCATCGCAGAATCCGTTAAAAAATACACGATGTCTGCATATTCTTCATTGCTGTACATACGTGGCACGCTGTTTCATGAACATGTGAAGCTAAACCCGGTGAACAACAGAACGCGGAGAACAGTATTTGAAATGTGTGTCTCCCCTGCAAATGTTCCCGTTCAAATGACTGGACGCAGGGTTGCCAAGTCCTCATCAATCTCGCTAGTCTAGTCCTGAAAATTTGCTAGAATGTCGCTAGATAATAAACACTGCAAAACATCGCTAGAAAATACGATAAAATCTCTAGAATATCACCTAAAAATGGTAATAATATCCAGAATGTAGCTAGATATCATGTTGCCATATGTCAGTGCCGCAAGTAGAAGCAAAAAATAGGTCTAGCTACATAACCGTCACATTGGCAATCCTGTATCACTGTTCTCACGTTAACATCATATGAAAAAAATGGTGCCACGTTTACTTGTAGCGGAAAAATTGTAATGAATAATAATATTACTCCTGACTTAGAATGATGCTAGTTACTCAATACAGTAATGTTCTTTCACTGAATGAGCTGTGGGTTTTATGATAATGCTGGTAGCTACATCCTACAAACCAAATATTACATAACTGGCAACAACACACCAGCCTGTCCTCCCTCCCTCCCTACTCCCTTGCAAGCCATAAAATTTGAATTTAATCCTTAATTACAGTCGATTTGTGCAAAAGAATTGCATGAATGCATGACTTGATGTTAAAGAATCAATAGACTACGTAAAGTTTCTTCTTAAAACTCGTGTGTACTGATAGGACATGGGATTTTCATGTACAGTACAGTATAAGCTAATAATACTCGTCTCCCGTCGCCCTGCGAAGCTCTCACCCAATGGCACATGCAAGAGACGAAGCTTTTACTCAAAACTGCCGAATGCTGGGCACTGAACTGGGATCGCAGAGAGCATATGTCTATAGAACAAAATATACTCAAAATTACATGATAGATTATTGGTGTAAGATTTTGTCATACGTCGCGTTACACCCTGTGTATATATATATATATATATATATATATATATATATATATATATATATATATATATATATATATATACTCTCTCTCTCTCTCTCTCTCTCTCTCTCTCTCTCTCTCTCTATATATATATATATATATATATATATGTGTGTGTGTGTGTGTGTGTGTGTGTGTGTTTAAATGTATGTGTATTATGTAGTCTGATGTATGTATGCAATCATGTGTGTGTATGGGTATGTCCATGCATGTGTGTATTATGTAGTCTGACGTATGAGTACGCTCGTGTCCAACACGGGAATATTGTTACACACTGGTGCTGTGTTTGACCAAAACCAAATTGGACTAATAAAATAAATTAAGGGAAAAATGTATATTGTCAATAAGCCTTGGAAAAGTGTCCCTAAAAAAAATAACCTAAAAATATTTTGATACTATTAATAACTTAGCAACTTTTAACCCACCGAGTGCCAGCAGACTTTGGACCCTCATGGAGCCTTGGTGCCAGCTAATTTTTGACCTTTTTTATTTTTTTCCTAGATAGGTTAGAAATGATGAGAGAACATGGAGAAAAACCATAAAAGTACTCACAGAAGCCATTTAGGTCGATGTTGAGGTCTACTCTCCCCGACCAGGCGGCTGAAAATGTCAGAGTGAAGCCCACAGACCTTATCGGCCTCCTCCGACACCCACTGAGTTGAGGTATGAGATCTTCGTTTTCTTCATCGGGAACTATGCTATTCGAGCCAAAACCACTCTTGCTGGGTATATAGACGATATAGTAAGTCCTAGAGAGACCTTGAGAGGCGCAGGAATATCCCCGCCGACTTTCTGCCGCGAATTTGAATGTTCGAGTCTTGGCATATATATCAAATCAGAGGTGTATATGTACAGTCATAAGAAAAACTATCATTACCCCCAGGAATGTTCGATGCAAAACGAACGTTACCTGGGCTATGTGGGCAGGTCCCTGCTGCTCGCCCCTCCCCTGTTGTTGCCATATCACAATCCTACTACAAGAGTTGGAATAATGAGCAAGAATGAACACATTCTATTCATTTCTCCTTTCTCTGAAATCTCCATTATAGGAGATTTCAATGTTCACCACCACCTTTGGCTCTATTCTCCTTTCACTGATCCACCTGGTGAACAAGCCTACATCTTTCCTATCCTTAATGACCTAGAGCAGCTTGTACAGCGCCTTACCCATCCCTGACCGCCTTGGAGAGAGCTTCAACATACTTGACCTCTTCCTTACAACTAATCCTTCTGCTTACACTGTTAATCTTTGCTCTCTGTTGCGCTCCTCCAATCACAGCCTTATCACCTTAACCTGTCCTATCACTCTGGTATGGCCTGTGGACCCTCCAAAGAAAAGTCGCTTGTGGCACTTTGGAGATGCAGATTGGGAGGCCCTCAGGCAGTACTTCTTTGATTTTCCCTGTAATGATTACTGCATCCATGGCCAGGAGCAATCTGAGTGTGCCTTGTGCATTACGAAGGTTATTCTCTTGGGCATAGAAACATACATTCCTTTCTCATATCCTTTGTCTAACTCAAGAAAGCCTTGGTTTAATTACGCTTGTTCTAATGCTGTCCGCAACAAGGAGAGGGCCTATAAAAGGTACCAGAGCCAATCCACCCCTGAATCACATCATCTTTAAGTTTCTGCCTGGAATCGTGCTAAGTCTGTTCTTCGCTCTGCTAAAAATAATTTAATCCGTACTAAATGCTCTCAGCGCTCCAACTCGAATTCATCCCGCTCCATCTGGCACCTTGTCAAAAATCTGTGTAACAACTTTACCTCATCATCCTTCCTTCCAATTTTCTACTCTGATGGTTCTGTAACTATTTCTTTTACTGATAAAGCAGATCTCTTTGCTCAGACTTTCTCCTCCAGTTCCACCTTAGATAATTCCGGTGCTGTTCCTCCATCACTTCTCCCCTCTGACTTCCTCATTGCTGACATTAAAATTTCTTCAGCTGATGTATTTTCTGCCGTCACAGGCCTCAGTACTAACAAGGCATATGGGCCTGATGAAGTCCCTCCTGTTGTTCTCAAGAACTGTGCTTCTGTGCTTACACACTGCCTAGGCAAACTCTTTCACCTTTGTCTATCAACTTGTACCTTTCCTTCGTGCAGGAAGTTTGCTCTCATTCAGCCAGTCCCAAAGAAGGGTGATCATTCCCAACCTTCTAACTATCGTCCAATTGCTTTAACATCCTGTATCTCAAAAGTCTTTGAGTCAGTTCTTAATAGAAAAATTTTAAAGCATCTTTCCTATCACAACCTTCTTTCTGATCGTCAGTATGGGTTCCATCAGGGATGCTCCATTGGCGATATGCTCACCTACCTTTCAGACTCCTGGTCATCCTCCTATCAGGACTTTGGCAAAAGCTTTGCCATTGCACATGACATCTCAAAGGCATTCGATCGAGTCTGGCATATCTGTTTAATTTCCAAACTGCCCTCTTACGGTTTCTATGCTACTATCTGTGCCTTCATCTCTAGCTTCCTGGTCGTTCTATAGCTGCTGTTGTAGACGGCCATCGTTCTCCTAGATCTATGAACAGTGGTGTTCCTCAGGGCTCTGTCCTATCACCAACTCTCTTCCCTTTATTCATCAATGACCTACTAAGCTGTACATCTAACCCTATCCACTCGTACACTGATGACTCCACCCTTCACCTTCCCATTCGGTTCTGGCAACCTCCATCTCAGCAGTTACTTCAGCAGAGAAGGGATGAGGCTATGACACACCTAATGTCTGACTTGGCTCGTATCTCTGACTGGGGTAAAAATAATCTTCTTGTTTTTAATGCATCAAAGACTCAGTTCTTACACCTATCAACCCGACAAAATCTTCCACATGTGTACCCACTAATGTTTAATACTATTGAGTTTAATCCTGCATCATCTTTGAACTTGCTTGGGGTTTCATTCACTCGAGACTCATCTTGGAAAGATCATATTACATCTCTTGTAAAATCTGCTTCCAAGAGATTGGGTGTGCTTCGCCGACTCCTTTCCTTCTTTACCCCTGCTAAATTGTCGACTCTTTATATGGGTTTTATCTGCCCCTGTGTGGAGTACAATTCGCATGTGTGGGGAGGTTCCCCACATACAGCTCTTCTCAATAGGGTGAAGTCAAAGGCTTTTCGTCTCATTAACTCTCCTCCTCTTACTGGCTCCCTTCAACCTGTCTCTTCACTGCATTGTTGCATCTTTATCTCTTTCCTGTCGCTAATTCAATGGTCACTGCTTCTCTGAACTGTCTACTTGCATTCTCCACCTCTACGACGGGTGCATAGCATCCGTCTAGCAGCAAACTCTCATCCCTTTTCTGTCCAACTCTCTAATGCGCGAGTTAACCATTACTCCCAGTCCTTCATTTATGCAACAGGTCAACCCTGGAACTGTTTCCCTCTGTATTTCCCGCTTCCTAAGATCTCCAGTCTTTCATATGCTGTGTGTCCAGCCATCTCAAAATGATTGGATCTTGAATTTAGCTCTCTCTTTTATTTTTTCTCTTGAAAGGAACAGTTATTGTGGGCTCGTGGCCTTGGTTACTTCTTCCTAGCATATATATATATATATATATATATATATATATATATATATATATGGTGGGGAAATATAGATGACGTGTTTGCCTTACCCTGAGCACCCCGCCGGTGATTAATAATGAAACTTGGCATGTTTATTATTTTCCTACTATTCAAGACTTACTATTTATATAATACAAATAAGTTACTTTGAAGGGTATTAAATATATAGGCATCATTTTTTTTTTTTTTTTTTTTAAGGATAGTCTAGCAGGGGTGCATGAGTTCATTTGTTTGCTTTAGATGAGTGGTTAAATGCTTCATATGGATGCTTCAAAGATAATATGGATGGCTTGTGGTCGTCGTCTAGAGACTGTTTTGGAAGCGGGGGGTGGGTATATTAAACATTAAAGCAATGAGACTGAACATGTATTATTATTTTCCTTCTACTCAACATTTATGTGTAGAAAGCAATACATATCATTATTACACTGAAATTTATTAACTTGGTTTGCATCAGTTGAATTACTATCATACATCTGGCATGTGTGCACATACTCATTGCCTTTCTGCATGTGTGTTGCCAACTCTACACCATTCTCTTATTTTTTTATTTAATGTATTCAGTGTCGGATAATAAAACGTACTGTCTCTATGCATAGACGCCAAACAGTCTAATTAGCTTTTAATACCTCACTCAAATTCTAAGTGTCTCACATAACTGACATTGACAGGTTTGCGGTACAAACTTTCCTGTCCCGTCATTCCACAACACTTCGTCGTTGTGTCATAGTGCATAGCTCTGAGTGGTAACGATAGTTTTTCTTATGACTGTACATCAATGGCACTGTCTGCGCATATAGAGGCACACGTACATGTACATCAATGGCACGGGGCAGGTTAAGGTGAGTGTTGGTGAGTTTGTTGGGAAGGACAGATATTTTCTGAGGCTGTAGGTAGTCCTTCTGACCCCCTGGAGGAGAGTCACTTGGGTCACTATGTGGTAGTTGTTGCTCCTCCTCAACCTCGCTCATAAAGCCTGTGAAATCACCCACAGAAGCATTATCATTGTCAGGGAAAAGTGCTGCTCCTGCCTGTTGTTCAGTTTCCTTTACCACTCCTCTCGTCCAAGCAATGCTGGAAAAAGTTAGTGATGAGTGACTGACCCCTCCAGTTGATATTCTTCCTGTACAGATAAGCATAATAACACACACAGTTCTCCACATTACTGAGCACTTCCTGATGATGAATTTCATTGCATTCCTTGTTGACTGCTTCTTTCAGGATCTTAACGCATGGTGGGTCTCTATAACATGTTGCAAACTCATGGGGAGGTTCACACCCAGGAATCCCACAAAGCTCTGCCAGGGTTGTTCTGCTTTCTTCAGGACATTGGATATCAGGCTCGTGAGAGGTGCTAAAGTATGGTTTTAGTTTTCTCTAGGTGTGGTTCACTATCTCCAAATTTACACTATCTCAGGCAGCCATGATTTGATTCGACGACATAACAAAGGCAGTGGGTCCGAGCTTTGCGAGTTTTGATTGGCTGGCACCACTGGAATGGGCAGTGGGTACTGTGTTGGACTATCACCGGGCAAATGAAGAGCTCTGGTTTCTGCCACTTCTAGGGATTGGTTCTGTGTTTGCTGCGAGGCACAGTGTAATAATAAAATATGTTATTGTATTTTCTGGTGACCGTGTTGGACCCGAAACGAATTGGACAAACGCTTGTTGGACGCGAGGGTGTTGTATGTATATATGTATGTATGTATGTATTAACATATGTATTAAACATATGTAGGTGAGTGTGCATGTGTGTATGTTGTGTATGTATGTATGTAATGTATGTATATATGTATGTATATACGGATGTATATGTATGTATGTATGTATGTATATACTCATATGTATGTGTGTATGTGTGTGTGTATGTATGTATATATATATATGTATGTACTGTATGTATATATGTATATATGTATGTATATGTATGTGTGTATGTATGTACAGTCGGGGAAGAAAGAAGCTGGACACAGTTGGAGGCCTCTGGCAACAACTCCTATAGTAAACACGTAGGTGGTAGTGGAAATGCATGAATGGAGGGGTAACGTTTGTATCATAGTGTGTGATTGGTCGGGGCATCACCGTCTGTCATTGCCATGTAGTCAAATATTGGAGAGGGTTTTGAGCGTGATTACGCTATGTGGTAGATATAATAGATATTCGCCCTGTGTCATAGGACATATACTATCTTAACTGTTATACACAATTAGCAAATTAGCTGTATTAATGAATATCACTCATTTAGGGCACCGCGTAACTGAAAGTATTTGTAGGGTTAAGATCATCTGTCGACTGTAGGATCAATACGAGACCGAAGCCTCAGATCCTTGAATAAATCATAATTATTATCAAGTGCAATACATAATTTATTAGCGTGTTCTTTTGAATGTTTTATTAACGAATATGTCCTTGAAATATGACGTTGGTGCTGATAGTCTTTATGACTTTGCAACGTTCTGAGTCAGTAAAAACGTTCCTCTCATAAACGTGGAAAGAGCTTCATTGAGCACCATCCCTTACCGTGCTGGGGGTTGGAGGAACCGTGTACACACGCATGATTTATTAGTTTCTTCAACTCCCAGTGAAAAAATACTATGCAATTAACAGATGTTTGCTCCATCCATGATAACAAAAGACTGCTCCCTGATAAGACAGATATCTCTAATACTCAAAACATTCCTCGTAGGTGATGTCCGTCACACGTTTTCCCGCTCGAGTTGGGTTGGTGAGTTGGCAGGGTGAAGTATAACCTTTTCAACAGCACTTCTGTCGCGATTGTTTCGCCCTACAACCTCTTTACTGAACTAGTCTCACATGAGCATCCTCTCCAAGCTAGCCTCACACGAGTGTAAAACCTGAAACTTTATCCCACCAGTTGACACCAGTGTAATGGTAAAGACCTGTTATCCCACCGGTATTCACCAGTGTGATGCTAAGAATTTTTATGCCACTGGCTGACACCAGTGTAATGATGATAGGGGTATGTATTTTCTTACCTGTTGTGGGTATTGATCAACTCACCCATGGATATACAAGTGGTACTCGACTTAGTATAGTGGATGGTAAATATTTATGAAAAGAATGAATTGTGGTAGCGTTTGTAGTTTTTGGCCGAGATTTAGATTTAGTCGGTACCTCAGGTGGTTGTCGTTCCCTCAGCGAAGGAATCTTGAATTGGAAGGGGAGTGAATTTGGCTTGAGGACATAATTTCCTTGATTAGGTATACTAATAAAGAAAAGAAAATGCTATATACTTTACTTTAATAATTGTTAATTTCCACAAAAAACATTTTTTATTACATGACCCTTTTTAGTATGAGAGAAGATTGTAAAGGTTACTAAGGCTTTTGGGTGATCATTCCTCTAACATTGTTACCAGACGAAACAATTTGATACACGCGAGGTATGGAGTTGTTGTACTTTACTTTCCTTTTGGCCGTTACTCTTGGGCTCAACAATGGCCTCAAGACAGGGACACTTTTTTCTACAGGTATGAATTGTCTGTTCGGGCTGGCATTGCCTCGAGTCAATAAGAATGATTATTTGTGTTCATCTTTCACCCATATAAGATATTCTCCTCATATAATTTTCTCGGTTCCCACATCAAGTCAGTATTATTTACAGTTCACCATCAACAATGTTATATAATCACTAGAAATACATAATCTCTCGGGCCTGTCTAGCCTCGAAGAATAATTCAAACAAAAGGAAATATAATCACCAAGGATACTCAATCACTCGGGCTTGTTTAGCCTCGAGATACAACTCAAATATCACATTATTGCTCACAATCAGTAAGTTCCCTTCCACGCTCCTGATTATTTTTTTTTCTAATAAACTAATTTTAAAGAAAGAGAACAGTTAATGAATTTGAATTTTTCTCCTTTCCCGTTACAGAACATATCACTTTTATACTTCTATTCCTTATCTACAAAAAAAAGAAATTCACTTGATAGGATCATTAATAACACATCAACTACCTCCGGTTTGTAAAAATAACTCGTGAGTAGTGTAAGTGTAAAAGTCTATGGGCAATACTTGGGAATAATGGCGTGCTCACACGGACGTCGCCGGTGTCTGGGGAACTAAACGAACGTCTGTTACACACGATGTCTGGGCAGCAAGTCACTCTACGTTAAACTCTCAACAATATTACTTCTCATAGTTCATAATAAGTAAGGATTAAACAAAGAAAAAGAGGGGGAGGAAGAAGAAATGTGGACGACTCACCTAAACGAACGTCTGTTACACACGATGTCTGGGCAGCAAGTGGGGCCTGTCGGGCACCACAGGACGCCACTGCTAGCTCAAATGAGATTATGTTTTTGAAATATGGTGGGTTTCAATTCTCTTTACAATTTATTTAGCAGTGTACCCATGACGACAAGACTTTTGATTGAATTGGGGAAAATTTGGGATTTATTCCTTACTTAATTTAGGTACTGATTCTATCACTATCTCAATTTGAATCTGAGAGCAGCTCATGCCATCTAGTGACGGCCAAGATAAACGGGACTTTAAATCCTCACAAATGACATTATTTAGGCCTTTTGGACTGCTAATCTTACATATTTGGGTTCTAGCAGCTTCATTAGCAAACATTTCACAACTAGGTTACGGAAAGAATTGTATAATCATCATTACTCTGTTTAAGGTTTAAACTCGGCGCCCGGCAACGACGCATAAAGGGAGGGGAGAAGCTGCTCGCATGTGTCTTTCATTACTCGGCTTCACTGAGGAATTCCCATAGCTCAACATCTACAATTACATCACCCACTGCATAGATACAGAGGTACATACATATAAAAAATAGAGTTAGCCCTACAGTAATTATTAATATATGAATTACTACTTAGGGTAGGAACTTATAGACTAATATTCAGGTTACACCCTATCTAACTTAAAATTACAGTACTACTAAACACATACATGAATATCAAATGTGTGGCACTACACGAGCACTTTCCTCCCGCATTCTCTTCCCTCACCTAGCCCAACCTTTCACATTACCAACATGTCAACATGATTCCCAACATCCAGTTCAGTCACAGAATTTGCACGTTAAGTAATGATTTGTTATCCCACAGTTTAAATCAAGGAGATTCTAATGAACTCATTTTATGGTGATTGCACTTTCAAGTTAGTGCAAATGTCCACACTCGTAGGTTACATGTTATCAGGTGACACCAGTTATATACACAATAATAATTCACTTAAAAGACCTGATGAATATGTAAGCGTTTTATACTAGCTAACGCTACACGATTCTAGTTCATTTACAGGGCATCCTTGCATATTTATGGTTAACTCTTTCGATGCGAGATTTCTTCCTGTGATGTGACTGGTGTCAGGGTAAATTACTAAAATTACGTGCAGTAAAACCCTAAGCACTAAATGAAAGGTGACGTAAGTTTGAGAATGTTACTGACATTACAATAATTTCACACAATGGCTTTCCAAATGAGAAGTAAATTTGTGATTCATTGAGTAAAAATGGCACACACAGATCACGGTATATTCCTTTTCACCTTGGACGATTTCATTCGTATAGCATACCAAAACCTTTACAGTCGAAAAATCTTCTCCATAATGCATTTTTAAGTATAAAATTGAAATATCAATTAGAATATGCTACTATGCTTAACGGTAGATGATCTTGCTGATAGCTTGGAACAATCTGCCTTCAATAAGGACTATCCAAATAATAAAGGTGATAAGTATAAGGTTCCCAACAGACGAGTATTTTCAATGATACAGTAATGTGCTACAATATTATATGTGGCATATTATTTAGGAATGGCTTTTTTATTCAAACCTTTATTAATAGCAAAGTGCTCGAAACATTTATCTCCCTTAATGCTGCGAGAAATGATCTTAGAAACGTAGGTATCGTTGACCATCACCTGGTGGCATGCTGACATTCGCTCCACGCACCTCGGCGGCACCAGTTGTCAAAATGAACTCGACTAAGATTGCTTAACGCTGACACGTTGTGGGTATGACAGACTCTGGCCTGACACCTTCAGAAATGTCATGGGATCTAGAGATATCTCGCACAACAGTGTATAAGTGGTAAAAAAGTTGGGATGAGGTAGAACGTCTTCATGATCGAGAAAAGTCAGGACACCTCAAGAAACTACACCAGCTGAGGATGAAGCTATACGTGGAGCAGCAACAGCAGACCCCTTCACGAATGATGTCGCCATCAGGGAACAGCTAGGATTCGACATAACTTCAAGGACAGTAAAGAAAAGGCTACAGGAATCTGGATACATTATCGGACGCCCACTATCAAAGAAAAGCTCAGAAAGAGATTGACTTTCTGAGGGCATGTCATTTGGAGCGATGAAAATTCCTTCTGTTCAACATCACATGGGAAACTTCATTGTTTGCGCAGAAATAATGAAAGTTAAGACTGTATGTCTCTGATACCTAATGCTGAGACTGCAAACTGTTACGTGGTTTGTCATTCAGTTATTCCTTTGTCTTGATCTTCAAGATCATTATTAAATAATGTTCTTGTAGATGAAGACAATGATTAAATTCTGATCAGTGTCTGTGGTAATCAAAAATATTATTTTGCTCTGTAAAAGACACACACACACACACACACACACACACACACACACACACACACACACACACACACACACACACACACACACACACACACACACACACACTGCCCTTATCTTTCCATCTGTGCTCCTTCCCTTCTCTGTATCTCTTAACTACAGAACAAATGAATGCTATAACATGTAGTGTACTGTGATTGTAAAAAAAGTCTCTCCTACTGATTGTCCATCCGTTTATTACTCTGCATCTTTTATGTATCATAGCTGTGTACAGAATAGCAGAATATCCCATTAACATAAAAATCATGAACCAGGTATGCCAGCTCTAACTTCTACGAAGTGACCTGAAGCGATCACCTCACTACCAGCTTATGGGGCTGGATCTACGTGCACGGGGTAGGTGAGCTAGTTGACATCTTGGGTCATCTAACGGCAGACAAATACATAGAAATACTTGAAGAAGTAATGCTCCCTTCGGTGCAGACCTACGCACTACCCTACCTGGAGAGGATCATCCTTACACAGGACAACTGTCCCATACACACTCCTCGACTGGTCAAGCAAGGCATGCTATCTCATTCCAACTAAAAACATAATGGGCAAATATTGTTAATGAGTGGGAGCCAACACAGGAACGAACATCACATGAACTAGTGCTGCACGCCCATAGAGAATGGGAAGTCCTGAGGGGGAAGCCTGAACTGGTGTTCAAGCACGTGGCTTCTGTTCCCAAATGGCTGCGGGATGCAATTGAGAGGGGCAGAGGTTGGACTGGCCACTGAGTACAGGAAGGAAATGTGAGCTTAAGAGCATGGCATGGTTTGCGTGCATGTTTGAATGTTTGTAAGTATGTGTGATTAGTTATGACTGAAATATAAGAAACCATGTTATGGTATTTTTAATTGGAACCTTTTTGTCATATTCGGAACAGCACAAATACATGTGAATAAACTTCCCTTTTACCATACTGATGAAGCCAAATGAGGCCAACAAGTGAACTGTAGCTACATGATGGATTAAAGCAGGTCATAAGACTATAATCCGAGATATATCGCGCAATAACAAATCGAAAATCAGTGTTGTAATAATTAAGGTAGAGCACGATTCCTAAGTTCGTGCAGAGGGTTGATGGCTCGGCACCATAACTGTGTGGCGTATTTAAAAATCTGTTGTTTCGTGTTAACCGCATAATTCCCTGCAAACTGCTGCTCGACGTTTATCATATTATAAATCCAACTGGTGCAGGAAAGCAATAATTCCTAATAATTACTCGTGCGTATTCTTTTTATGCTTCTACTGCGCCTGTTCTGTCCTCGGATGCAAGATGAACGCACACCCCTCAGTCAAGGTCTGTTCGATAAGTGGAGCGACTTGCTAGCTGCAAATTACCTCAACCTATTACAGTATGAAAAGAATGTGACCTATCATGAGTGAAGCACAATAAATGTTGCAGGACCCACAGACGTCATTTTCATGAACTTAAGTAACAGAATCACACATGAGGCAATGCGATAATGTTGAATATTATTTCGATTAAGATAAATAGTTGCAAAAAAATACGCTAAGCACAGATGTTATGTGTAATACTGTAGCTCATTACGACATCATTGGAAATACTCGTTTGTTGGTAACCTTAGCCTTATCACCTTTATTCTTTGGACAGTCCATACTGAAGGCGGATTGTTCCAAGGTATCAGCAGAATCGTCTACCGTTAAGCATATTGGTATATTAAACCTTTTCCTATTTCAGTTATAAGCTTACGAATACATTATGGAGACGATGCTTCGAATGTAAAGATTTTTGTATTCTATTTTATACGAGTGAAAAAGAATATACTGTAATTCGTGTGTGGCACTTGTACTCAACTTAATGCATCACAAATTTACTTTTTATTTGGAAAGACATTTTGTGTGCTAAAGGGATTTACTGAAATTTCAGTAACATGCTCAAGCTTACGTCACCTTTCTTTTAGTGCTTAGGGCTTCACTGCACGTGACTAGTAATAACCAGCGAGATAGCGAACCTGGTATTGTTTTCAGTTTGTCTGTCTGTCTGTCCGTGTATCTGTTAGGACGATAACATCGCAACCGCTCAAAATATCATCACAAAATTAAACAGGTGTGTAATAGGGATGAAAATGTCCTACGAGTTCGAAATTGGTGAAAGTAGGTCAAGGTCTGTGGGTCTGTTAGAATGATAATTTCGCGACTCATCAAGATATCATTTAAAAAAAAAATACAGGTGTGCAGTAGGGATGAAAATCTCCTACGAGTTCGAAATTGGTGGTAGTAGGTCAAGGTCAAGGTCATATTCCAAGCCGGGCTAGATATGTATTGGCTCACGGGTGGTGTGATTCTTCCTTACGGGGGGCCTCTTATTTACTGTAGCACCAGACACATCACAGGAAGAAAACTCGCGGCGAAAGAGTTAACCATAAATATGCAAGGATGCTCTGTAAATGAACTAGAATCGTGTAGCGTTAGCTAGTATAAAACGCTTACATATTCATCAGGTCTTTTGAGTGAATTATTATTGTGTGTATAACTGGTGTCACCTGATAACATGTAACCTACGAGTGTGGATATTTGCACTAACTTGAAAGTGTACTCACCATAAAATGAGTTCATTAGAATCTCCTTGATTTAAACTGTGGGATAACAAATCATTACTTAACGTGCAAATTCTGTGACTGAACTGGATGTTGAGAATCATGTTGACATATTGGTAATGTGAAAGGTTGGGCTAGGTGAGGGAAGAGAATGCGGGAGGAAAGTGCTCGTGTGAGGCTAGCTTGGAGGGGATGCTCATGTGAGACTAGTTCGGTAGAGAGGTTGTAGGGCGAAACAATCGCGACAGAAGTGCCGTTGAAAAGGCTATACTTCACCCTGCCAACTCACCAACTCAACTCGAGAGGGAAAACGTGTGACGGACATCACCTACGAGGAATGTTTTGAGTATTAGAGATATCTGTCTTATCAGGGAGCAGTCTTTTATCATCATGGATGGAGCAAACATCTGTTAATTGCATAGTATTTTTTCACTGGGAGTTGAAGAAACTAATAAATCATGCGTGTGTACACGGTTCCTCCAACCCCCAGCACGGTAAGGGATGGTGCTCAATGAAGCTCTTTCCACGTTCATGAGAGGAACGTTTTTACTGACTCAGAACGTTGCAAAGTCATAAAGACTACCAGCACCAACGTCATATTTCAAGGACATATTCGTTAATAAAACATTCAAAAGAACGCGCTAATAAATTATGTTTTGCACTTGATAATAATTATGATTTATTCAAGGAACTGAGGCTTCGGTCTCGTATTGATCCTACAGTCGACAGATGATCTTAACCCTACAAATACTTTCAGCTTCGCGGTGCCCTAAATGTGAGTGACATTCATTAATACAGCTAATCAATTGCTAATTGTGTATAACAGTTAAGATAGTATATGTCCTATGACACAGGGTGAATATCTATTATATCTACCACATAGCGTAATCACGCTCAAAACCCTCTCCAATATTTGACTACATGGCAATGACAGACGGTGATGCCCCGACCAATCACACACTATGATACAAACGTTACCCCTCCATTCATGCATTTCCACTACCACCTACGTGTTTACTATAGGAGTTGTTGCCAGAGGTCGCCAGTTGTGTCCAGCTTCTTTCTTCCCCGACTGTACATACTCATATGCATGGATGTGTGTATGTGAGTGTATATATATATATATATACAGTATATATATATATATATATATATATATATATATATATATATATATATATATATATATATATATATATATATATATATATATATATATATATATATAGCAACGTTGGGTCTGGTTAGTACTTGGATGGGTGACCGCCTGGGAACACCAGATGCTGTTGGCATCCCTACGTGTCATGTGGGGTTGGTGGAGGAATAGTGCCCAGCCCGGTAAAACAATTAACTCTAAGCAGTTGGCCACCCCGTTTGGGATACATGGCGTCTGGCAATGAATGAATGAATATATATATATATATATATATATATATATATATATATATATATATATATATATATATATATATATATATATATATATATATATATATATATATAGATATAGATAGATAGATAGATAGATAGATAGATAGATATACATATAGGGTGTTCAGTAAATATGTAGCAAATATCAGGGGGTGTATTCCAGAAACGATACTGAATGCAAATTGTTAAATGAGCATAATGCGAAATATCAGTAGTTTGGGAGTTACAGCACTTCACAGATCTGCTATGGATGTGTTGGAATCAGGGGATTGTAAATGAGTCCTCCATCATTTACAGTGAGATTTATTAACAATATTATACCATATGCTAGACACTGGTATGTCTTTCACATTTACAGCAAATGTTCACAGCTCCGGCCTCCTTGTTCAATGCATGTTGCAGCCCGTTGCAGAAGTGGCTGTGGCACACATTCAGAAGCCCCGGAACTGTTGCTGATGCATGCCACACTGTCCTACACACGACCCCACAATCCCCCAAGGTTTGGAACCTCTGTAGCTTACACCTCGCTTTTAATGTGCCCCTATAGATAGAAGTCAAGGGAAGTGGCGTAAGGTGACCGAAGTGGCCACAGCACTGGACCACCTCGCCCAATCCATTGTCCAGGAAACACAGGACTTAGGTAATCCCTTGTTATTCTAGCATAATGGAAAAGGCTACAGCACCCATGGAGACATTAAATGCAAAGTGTATGCTACTGAGGTTCCAAACCGTGAGGAATTATGGTGTCGTGCGCAGGACAATGTGGCACGTATCAGCAACAATCCTGGGGGGTTGGAACGTGTGCTACAGTCACTTTTGCGATGGGCTGCAGCATGCATTGAGCAAGGGGTTCTGAGTTGCTGTAAAGCACGTTTTATAATAATGTTAATAAATTTCACTGTAAAGTGATGGACGTCTCATTTACAATCCCCTACTCCAACACATTCCTAGCAGGTCTGTGAAGTGCTGTAACTCCCAAACTATTGAGATTTCGCAATATGCTCATTTAGGAATTTGCATTCAGTATCATCTCCAGAATACACCCCATGATTTTTGCTACATATTTACTGAACACCCGTATATATGTGTGTGTGTGTATGTGTGTGTCAACCATGGGAACCATCTTGTGGTGGGGGCCTGCGTGCCTTGTAAATCTAGAGGCCAGTACCAGTGGGGGGAGATCCACCCCGGACCCAGCGGGAGGACAGGGTTATCCAAGCTGGAGGGGCCAGACTGTTTCTAGGCTCATTGCCTTGTAGATTGCACTTGGTTGGGTCAAGGCTACGGGAGTAAACCCTGAATGAAAAATCTGTGAATGGAGTCCCACGGAAGGTGGGGCTCGATAGGCAGAGCTCCCAACAGACTCCTACAACCCTGCTCATTTGATGGCTGTCGTGAATCTTCATGCCACCATCACAGGCTAAGAAGAGCCAAGTCATGTGGTGGTAAGGACTCTGCACCCTCAGCATCTCACCAAATCCATTCATTGTGGCCTGCTGCTATACTCCCCCCAGCTCATCCTTCACCAAAACAAAAGATCTATGACAACAGGATAGGGTGACAGGACAGGTCATGGATGTGGCTGGAGGTCGCTAGCTCAAATCCTGCGCATAGGCAGCATTAGCCCAGTGGTCACTGGCGTGATGGCATAGGAGCAGGTCCTGCCTTTGGCAGCATCCAATGTGACAAAGCAGCCGGAAAGGAATTCCCAACTACTTACCCCTGATGGTAAAGGGTTTAGAGAAGGTAACCTAAACATCTGCTGCTCTGCACCACTTGGGTAGATAACTACGACTGTCAAGGCATCCCACAATGCGGTTGAAAAAAAAAAAAAATCCCTCTGACTCTTCCTACCTTGAATATACGAACCTAGCTTGATACTGAGCACAACACAAGACATGTCATAGAACTGCCTTTATTGCCCACGAACTGAAAGGATATAAGATTGACATTGCTGTCTTGTCTGAGACTCACCTATCAGGAGAGGGCAACCTTACAGAAACAGAAATAAGGTACACCTATTTCTGGAGGGGATATCCAGACAATGTAAGAAGAAAACATGGTATTGGTTTGCAATCCGAAGCAACCTTCTACAAAATATCCAAGAAACACCTGTGGTAAAGGCCAATAATGCAACACTCATCAATGCCTACGCCACAACACTTGATTCTGAGGTTGCAGTCAAAGATTTCATTTATGACCATTTGTACGCCACCATTCATTCAATACCACCTAATGACAAACTGATCTTGTTTGGAGATCTTAATGACACAATAGGAAAAGATAATCATCTATGACAAGTTATTGCCTTGGTGTTGGTAACATGAACAGCAATGGCTTTAGACTGCTTCCTGATGCTCAGAACACGATCTGGCGATCACCAACACCATCTTTCAACTCATGAATAAACACAAGATCACATGGATGCATCCACGATCTAGACACTGGCACCTAATTGGCTAAGTCATTGTAAGGCAGCGAGATCGAAGAGAAGTTCCTGTAACCCGAGCTATGAGAGGTGCTGAGTGTTCCACAGACCATAACCTTATGATCACTAAACTGCAGTTAGTCATATGCCCACAAATGCACTGCAGACGATCTATCAAGAAACTAAACTGTAGTAGCTTAAAGGATATGGCAATATGTAACACCTGCAGTGCTATTACAAAAGAAGCTTTCTCAGTGCCTGCCATTTGATCCAAACAACAGTACAACAAACCTAGATGAAGAATGGTTCAACATTAAGACATTGCTCCAATGCACTGCGGAGGAAACCTTTGGTTTCTCCACTTACCACCATAAAGACTGGCTTGATGAAAATGCTGAGGTCATAAATGACCTTCTTGCAATGAAGAATAGAGCACATAACAAATGGTTGGCTCATCCTAACTCCTTAACCCTAAAAATTGAATTCCAGAATCTCAGAAGCGAAATCTAGGGAAAACTGCCCGGAATCGTGCTAAGTCCGTTCTTCGCTCTACTAAAAATAATATCATCCATACTAAATGCTCTCAACTCTCCAACTCGAATTCTTCCCGCTCCTTCTGGCACCTTGCCAAAAATCTTTCTAACAACTTTACCTCATCATCCTTCCCTCCTCTTTTCTACTCTGATGGTTCTGTAGCTATTTCTTCTACTGATAAAGCAGATCTCTTCGCACAGACTTTCTCCTCCAATTCCACCTTAGACGATTCCGGTGCTGTTCCTCCATCACTTCCCCCCTCTGACTTCCTCATGGCTGACATTAAAATTTCTTCATTGGATGTATTTTCTGCCATCACTGGCCTCAGTACTAACAAGGCATATGGGCCTGATGGGGTCCCTCCTGTTGTTCTCAAGAACTGTGCTTCTGTGCTTACACCCTGCCTAGGCAAGCTCTTTCGCCTTTGTCTGTCAACTTGTACCTTTCCTTCTTGCTGGAAGTTTGCTCTCATTCAGCCAGTCCCAAAGAAGGGTGACCACTCCCAACCCTCCAACTATCGTCCAATTGCTTTAACGTCCTGTATTTCAAGGATTTTCAAGTCAATTCTTAATAGAAAAATTTTAAAGCATCTTTCCTATCACAACCTTCTTTCCGATCGTCAGCATGGGTTCTGTCAGGGACGCTCCACTGGCGATCTTCTCACCTACCTTTCAGACTCCTGGTCGTCCTCCTTTCGGGACTTTGGCGAAAGCTTTGCCATTGCATTTGACATCTCAAGGGCTTTCGGTCGAGTCTGGCATGGGTCTTTAATTTCCAAACTGCCCTCCTACGGCTTCTATCCTTCTATCTGTGCCTTCTTCGCTGGCTTCCTTTCTGGTCGTTCTGTAGCGGCTGTTGTAGACGGCCGTCGTTCTTCTCCTAGATCTGTCAACGGTGGTGTTCCTCGGGGCTCTGTCCTATCACCAACTCTCTTCCTTTTGTTCATCAGTGATCTTCTAAGCTGTACATCTAACCCTATCCACTCATACGCTGATGACTCCACCCTTCACCTTTCCATTCGGTTCCCACAACGCCCATCTCAACAGTTACTTCAACAAACAAGGGATGAGGCTATGGCACACCTAATGTCTGACTTGGCTCGTATCTCTGACTGGGGTAAAAATAATATGGTTGTCTTTAATTCATCTAAGACTCAGTTCTTACACCTATCAACCCGACAAAACCTTCCACAGGTATACCCACTAATGTTTAATAATATTCAGCTTAGTCCTGCATCATCCTTGAACATGCTTGGGGTTTCATTTACTCGGGACTTATCTTGGAAAGATCATATTACATCTCTTGTAAAATCTGCTTCCAAGAGATTGGGTGTGCTAAGCCGACTCCGCTCTTTCTTTACCCCTGCACAATTGTTGACTCTATACGGGGGTTTTCTCCGCCCCTGTGTGGAGTACAACTCTCATGTGTGGGGAGGCTCCCCACATACAGCTCTTCTCAATAGGGTGGAATCAAAGGCTTTTCGTCTCATTAACTCTCCTCATCTTACTGACTCCCTTCAACCTCTGTCTCTTCGGTGCACTGTTGCATCTTTATCTTTTTTCTATCGCTACTTTAATGGTCACTGCTCCTCTGAACTGTCTGCTTGCATTCCTCCACCTCTACGACGGGCGCGTAGCACCCGTCTGGCAGCAAACTCTCATCCCTTTTCTGTCCAACTCTCTAATGCAAGAGTTAACCGTTGCTCCCAGTCTTTCATTTATGGAACAGGTCAGCTGTGGAACTGTCTCCCTCTGTCTGTATTTCCTGCTGCCTATGATCTCCAGTCTTTCAAACGCAGTGTGTCCAGGCATCTCCAAATGATCGGATCTTGAATTTGGCTCTCTATTGTATTTTGTTTTTCTCTTGGAGGGAACTGTTACTGCGGGCTCATGGCCTTTGGTTCCTTCTTCCTCGCATTAAAAAAAAAAAAATGGTGGACTGAGCAAGCAATAGAGCTTCAAAGACCGGCTGATATCAGCAACCATCATGGATTCTACAAGTCCATTAAAACCATGTATGGGCCAACCAAACTCAACATAAACCCTGTTCGATCAGCCGAAGGAGAGCTCCTGAAAGACAAGCAAGCAGTCCCAGCAAGATGAGTGCAAGACTTCAACATCTTACTGAACCGAAGAAACCTGGTGGAGCATAATATCCTTGATACATCCCAAATACCTCTCAAACGGCTGATCTCGATGTCTCACCTACACTTGCAGAAACTGTTCAGGCCATCGAGTCACCTTTAAATAACAACAGCCCTAGCCCTGATGGGATATCATCTGAATTGATTAAAGGCCAGTTACTTCACCAGGGTCTCCATAATCTCATACAGACCACTTGGAACCAAGAACAAATTCCAGCTGAATGGATCACCTCTGATACTGTAACCATCTTCAGGAAGAAGGGAGACCTCACAAATAATGGCAACAGCAGAGGCATCTCCCTCCTTGTGAATGCTAGTAATATGCTAGCCATGATAGCGTTATCCAGACTGACAGAACATTTGACTGAGTCAAGAGAAATGCCGTGTGCAGAACCGTGACTTGTGTATTGCATTTATCAATCTTCCAGAAGCATTTGACACTGTCAACAGAGAACTGTTACGGAATGCTCGCTTAAAATTTGGAGTTCCAAACAAATTTCTTGCCATCCTGAAGAGTCTGCATGACAACATGAATGCCTGTGTGTCCGTAGGTGGGAGCAAATCCAAACCCTTCAGTGTGAGTGTGGGTGTAAAGCAAGGATGTGTCCTGGATCCTATCATTTTCAACATCTGTCTCACTGTGGTCATCCTTTTAGGTCACAAGCAAATTAATCCTGATGATGGAATAAAAATCCAATGCCATATAGATTGTAACTTATTTAATCTTAAACGTCTTGAATCACAATCAAAGATTGAAATAGCTCATTTCTTAGAGCTGCAATATGCTGATGACTGTGCTATCCTGGCACATACCCCAGAAGCCTCTCACTATCATTTCCAACATATATCATGCAATGGTTCTCCGAATAAATGTCCATAAAACTGAAATAAAAATCTCAGAGAAACAACTCAGTAGAGTCTCTTGCATTTCAGATAAATGCGAAAATGTAAAGCAGGTGAAGAATTTTATCTACCATACTTTGGAAGTGTTCTCACAGATAAACATAAGATTGATGCAGAAGTCCTTGCACGAATCATACACGCCTCACCCTCTTTTGGACGACTCAGATCCAAATGCTTTGAAAACACTAGCTTAAGAATCGAGGCAAAAGTATCAGTTTATACAGCTGGATGCCTCTCCATCCTCTTATACAGTGCTGCATCCCGGACTGCTTACCAGCATGACATCTAACAGCTTGAGACTTTTCACATCTGATGCATACAGTGCATCCTAGGACTCATATCGGAAGATAAATTCCCTCACTCACAAATTCTTCACCTGGCAAAGTCAACCAGCATAGAAACCATGCTTCTTGTCATGTTCCTGAACTTGATTCTCCTGAATTCTTGACTCTCTGGCTTCGGCTTTCCTGTCATTCTCTGACTAAATATGTTTTTGCTGTTTACATATCCCCTAATTCTACAGAATTCTTCGACACTCTTACTTTTACGATGGAGCATACCCTATACATTTCTCTTTTCTCTGAAATCTCCATTCTAGGAGATTTCCATGTTCACCACCACCTTTGGCTCTCCTCTCCTTTCACTGATCCATGTGGTGAACTAGCCTACATCCTTTCTAACCTTAATTACCTAGCGCAGCTTGTACAGCACCCTACCCGTATCTCTGACTGCCTTGGAGTGAGCTCCAACATACTTTACCTCTTAGTTACAGCTAATCCTTCTGCTTACACTCTTAATCTTTCTTCTCCTTTGGGCTCATCCGACCACAACCTTATCACCTTAATCTGTTCTATCCCTCCAGTACGGCTTATGGACCGTCCAAAGAAAAGTCTGTTGTAGCACTTTGGAGCTTCTGATTGGGATCTTAGACTTTCCCTGGAATAATTATTGCTTCCATGGCCAAGAGCCATCTGATTATGCCATGTGCGTTACGAAGGTTATTCTTTCGAGCATGGAAGCATACATTCCTTTCGCGTATCCTTTGACTAATGCAGATGAACCTCGGTTTAATCACGCATGTTCTAATGCTGTCCACAACAAGGGGAATGCCTACAAAAGGTACCGGTGCCAACCCACCCCTGAATCTCATCTTTTTATGTTTCTCCCCGGAATCGCGCAAAGTCTGTTCTTTGCTCCACTAAAAATAATTTCATCCGTACAAAATGCTCTCAACTCTCCAACTCGAATTTCTCCCGCTACTTCTGACACCTTGCCAGAAACAGTCTAACAACTTTACCTTATCATCCTTCCGTCCTCTTTTCCACTCTGATGGCTCTGTAGTTGTTTCTTCTACTGATCAAGCAGATCTCTTCACTCAGACTTTCTCCTCCATTTCCACCTTAGACGATTCCAATGCTGTTCCTCCATCACTTCCCTCTTGTGACTTCCTCATGGCTGACATTAACATTTCATCAACTAATATAATTCTGCCATCACTGGCCTCAATACTAACAAGGCATATGGACTTGATGGGGTACCTCCTGTTGTTCTCGAGAACTGTGCTCCTGTGCTTACACCCAGCGTAGGTAAACTCTTTCGCCATTGTCTATGAACTTGTACCTTTCCTTCCTGCTGAACGTTTGCTCTCATTCAGCCTGTTCCAAAGAACGGTAATCATTCCCAACCCTCTAACTATAGCCCAATTGCTTTAACATCCTATGTCTTAAAAGTTTTCGAGTCTATTCTAAACAAAACAAAAAAAATTAAGGCATCTTTCCCATCACAGCTTTCATTCTAATCATCATTATGAGTTCTGTCAAGGAAGCTCCACTAGCGATCTTCTCACCTACCTTTCAGACTCCTGGTCATCCTCCCTTCGGGACTTTGGCGAAAGCTTTACCATTGCACATGACATCTCAAAGGCTTTCAGTCTAGTCTGGCATAAATCATGAATTTCCAAACTGTCCTCTTACGGTTTCTATCCATCTATCAGTGCCTGCATCTCTAGCTTCCTTTCTGGTCGCTCTATAGCTGCTGTTGTAGACGCCCACCGCTTTTCTCCTGGATCTATTGATTGTGGTATAGTAGTAGTAGTAGTAGTTGTTCCCTAGGCAGTCTGGCCGAACAGCCCCGAGTTCCTTAGGAAGGCCATGGCCGAGACCAAGCTTTCCCACAGAGCTCTCAAAGAGTGTACGTTGTGTTGTTGGCGTAGGTGATTGTGTGCAATGCAGTCTTCCATAACGTGCTTAATAGTATGGGGTGCTGTGTTGCATCCTGGACAGGCATCAGCGACGGAGTCATCCAGCCTCTTCTGGTAGCTTAAGAGGGCTGGATGGTGCCCACATCTCAGCCCGGCAAGGTGGACCCTGTCCTCACGAGGAAGATAGGATTCAGAAGGGTGGATGTCAGGAGACCATGCATGCACCTGTGTGTTGTCTTTAAGTGACTGAATGGAGCAGCGAGTGATCTGAGTGTGGATATGCTTCTAGATGCTGGTCTGAGGTGGGCGAGGGGTGAGAGATGACACTATTTGTGTATGGTATCGTGTGCTGGGTGTTGTTTTGATGTTCCTTGGTGTGGGTGGATGTGCTGCCATGTACTGTAGTGGAAGTTGTGGGTTTGTGGAGGCTGCAGCAAGAAACTGGGTGCTTCTCATGTCTAGGTGATCCTTGACTTTCAGGACTTTGGTTTCTTGATGTAGGTGGTCTGTGGGTGAAGTAGCTGTACAGCCTGTGATTATTTTTAGGGCCTTGTTCTATATGGCCTATAGAGTGTTGTAGTGTGTTTTGGTGAGGTTAGAAGCCCAGGCAGGGCTTTCATAATTCATCACTGAACGTATGTATTGTTTGTATACTGTGGTGGTGGTTTCTTTGTTGTGTCGGATTGTTGTATGGGCAAGTGACCTCAAAGCACTGAGTCTTGGTGTTATTTTATTTTCAGTATTTGTGATGTGTTGCTTAAATGACATTGATGTATTGTATGTTACACCAAGGATTTTGTGTGTGTGTGTGTGTGTGTGTGTGTGTGTGTGTGTGTGTGTGTGTGTGTGTGCGTGTGGGGTAGGGGAGTGTTGTTTATGGTGAGGTGTGGGATGTGACTGCGTTCTGCTGTCCAGTTTGTGAGAAGAGTCACTGTAGATATGGCTGGGGCTATTTTGAGCCTGTTTGTGGTGAACCATTCGTGTACTGTGAGGTAAGGTTGAATGATGTGTGCAGTTGTGTTTGCATTTTGGTGCATACATGTAAGTGTTATATCATGTGCATAGGAAGCTATGTGTATCTGTGGTGTGTGGGGTGTGGGTACGTCGTGCATGTATAGGTTAAAGAGTGTAGGGGACAAAACAGATCCTTGGGGGACGCCGTTTGTGAAGTTTCTGATGTTAGGAGACTGACCGGCAAATGTTACGTGTGCACATCTGCTTGCTTAGTAGTTTGCCAGCCATCTTTTTGTGTTATTGTGCATGTTTGTGTTGAGTATTTTGTTTGTGAGGTTGTGGCGGGGGATGGCATCAAAAGCTTTGCTAATGTCTAGTGTGATTAGAATTGTTCTGTGTGGTGGCCTAGCTGAATTCATGCCATCGAAAACTCTCTGTGTAAGGTCTGTAAGAAGGGTGTTTGTGGAGTGTAGTGGCCTAAAGCCATGTTGTGACTGGGCTAGGGGAATGTGAGGTGTGACTAGTTGTAGTACCAGTCGTTCAGTGACTTTAGAGGGGGTGCAGAGGAGTGTGATGGGGCGATGTGAGGAGGGTAACGTGGGGTCTTTGTTGGGTTTAGGGATAGTGATGATATGGTCATGCTTCCAGATGTTAGGTATTATGTTGTGTGAGTAGCTGTAGTTTGATATGTTGGTGAGTGCTTGTATGCCTTGTGGTCCTAGGTGTTTAAGATGAATGTTGCTTATGTTGTCTGGTCCACAGGCAGATGAGTGTTTGAGGTTGTTAATGATGTGCTTCGTCTGGTTGTAAGTGAAAGGTGCATATTCTGGGTCTGTGGGGAACTGTCTCTTACGTCAGATGATACGTCGGTCTTCGGGATGGGGGTTTAGATGGCTGACTTGCGAAAAGTGATTGATGAGAGTGTTTGCTTGTTGTTTGTTTGAGGGTATGGTGTCTGTTGTTGTGATGGCAGTGTGTGATTGTGTGGTGTTGCTGTTGGAAAGTATGATGCTGTTTAGTGTTTTGTAGAGTTTGCTGAAGTTTGTTAGGTGGTCAAGTGTTTGGAGGTAATTTTTCCAGTTTAGTGTTTGCTGTTCTGATATTTTATTGTTTATTTGAGTGTTGAGTTCTTGTATTTGTTGTACGGTGTCTGTGTATGGGGTGTTGGGGAGTGTCGCAGTGTGTCCTGTTGTCTGATGAGGCCTTGAATTTCTGGTGTTAAGTTGGGGTTGTGTCTCTTTCTGTTGCATCTAGGGATGTGTCTTTTGTCTGCATTTTGTATAATTGTATTGAAAGTGTGCACAGAGGTGTTGATGTTTGTGATGGGTGTACTGTTTAATTTTTCGAAATGTTGTTCTGTTTCAGTTACAAAAGCCTCCCAGTTGGCTCTCTCATAATTAGTGCATGTGTGTTTGTGGCCAGCTGATGTGATTCTGGTTTTGGTAGTGATGATGATTGGGAGGTGATCAGAACCTCGGGTTTTGACCACTCTCCATGATGTAGTGGGGGAGCAGAAGGTGATGTATAGAGATGATGGGAGGAAGAGGGGTTGGTGTGAGATATGGGTATGTTGGTCTAGATTGTTCAGTATGAAAAGATGATCTGTCTGGGATTGTAGTACCAGCCCTCTGTCTGTGTCAGAGTTGTTGACATGCCAGGCCGACGACTTGGCGTTGAAATCACCAGCCAGGATGATGTTGGGTATGTTAGTGATGTGGTGTATCTGTGGAGAGTAATTGTGTGGTATTGTGGGGGACGACTGGGGGGCAATGTATGTGTTAACGATTGTTGTGTGATTTGTTACTGGTGCGTATTTTAATTGATTGTATTTCTGTTGTGGTGTCATGTGGGGGGAGAAGTGACTTTGTGTGTGCACTGGTATCTGCAAAGTTGATGGATTTGTGTACCAGGGTGATGAGTCCACCGCCACCGCCGTCGGCACGGTTTTGTCGAATGGTGGTGAACTTATGAAATGTCGGTGTTTTTTGTGCTCTGTGTAGTTGTGTTTCTTGTAAGATGGCAATGTGTATGTTCTGTTGTTTGATGAATTGTGTGAGTTCTTGTTTTTGGGTGTTTATGCCATCTACGTTTAATTGAAGGATGTTTATGCTGTGTGTGCGATGTGTGTTGGCTGCTGCGCACGGGGGGGAAGTGGTGTGGGTGGAGGGGAAGGGGTAGGAGGAGGTTGTGATGGAGGTAGGGGTTGAGGTGGATTAGGATGGGTTGGAATGGGAGGAGTTGGGGGACTGGATGGTGTGGTAAGGATCGGTGGGTTTGGCTGTGGAGGAGTGAAGGAAGTAGGAGTAGGATTGGAAGGGGGTTTGGTGGGTGGAGGGAAGGACCATAAGGAGCAGATCCAGGTGTTTGTGTAATGTTTTCTGGATGCAAGTGTTGTGCAGGTGTAATGGGTCCAGTTCTTGCAGGAATTGCACTGAACTGAACCCTTTGTCTGTCAGCTCGACGTGATAGGTTTTGAGCATGTTGGACATATGTATTTGTTGGTGGGTCCAGGATTGCTCTCAATGTCCCTGGCTAGGGGAAGTCATCGAGAAATGACAGCCGGGGAGTCATTTCTCGGTGTAAAAAAGACGTGTTGTTGTGTGTGTTGCGTTCGGAGATGTGGTACTTGCCTAGGCGACTGAAGCCACTTCCAGGTACTCGAGCCCCGTGAGGTGCCGGGGGGGTTTGCGGTGGTTTGGCCCCCATGCTGTCCTCTTCTCTTCGACAGCCTCTGGGGGGTAGACCCACAACGAAGACGCCACTGCTCCAGGCCTTTAATAGTGGTGTTCATCAAGGCTCTGTCCTATCACCAACTCTCTTCCTTTTATTCATCAATGACTTTCGAAGCTGTACATCTAACCCTGTCCACTCATACTCTGATGATTCAACCCTTCATCTTTCCATTTGGTTCCTGCAGCATCCATTTCAATAGTTACTTCAACAAACAAGGGTTGAGGCTATGGCATACCTAATGGCTGACTTGGCTTATTTCTCTGACTGGAGTTAAAGCAACCTTATTGTTTTTAATGCGTCAAAAACTTAGTTCTAGCACCTATCAACCCATCAAAATCTTCCAAAGGAGTACTCACTCAATTTCATAATATCCAGCTCAATCCTGCATTATCTTAAAACATACTTGGGGTTTCATTCTCTTGGGATTTATCTTGGAAAGATCATATTACATCTCCTGTAAAATCTGTTTCCAAGAGATTAGGCGTGCTAAGCTGACTCCATACCTTCTTTACCCCTGCACAGTTGTTGACTTTATACACGGGTTTCGTTCGCCCAGGTTTAGAGTAGAACTCTCATGTGCGACGAGACTCCCCATAATATGCAGCTCGTCTCAACAAGGTGGATCCAAAAGCTTTTCGTCTCATTACCTCTCCTCCTCTTACTGGCTCTCTTCAACCTCTCTGTCTCTTCGCCGCACTGTTGCATCTTTATCTCTTGTCTATCGCTACTTCAATGGTCACTGGTTCTCTGACCTATCTGCTTGCATCCCTCCACCACTAAGTTGGGCACTTTGCACCCGCCTAGCAAGAAACTCTCATCCCTTTTCTATCCAACTCTCAAATGCAAGAGTTAACCTTTATTTCCAGTCCTTCATATATGCATCAGATCAACTCTGGAACTGTCTCCCTCCGTATTTCCTACTTCCTATGAGTTCCAGTCTTTCAAACCCAATGTGTCCAGGCATCTCGAAATGAATGGATCTTGATTTTGGCTGTCCTTTGTATTGTTTTGTTTTCTTCTTGGAAGGAACGGTTTGCGGGCTGTTGGCCTTCGGTTCCTTCCTTGCATAAAAAGACACGTGTTCCGCATACCTGAGTACCGCCTTCTCCGCCAGGTTCTGTATGGCCAACTCCCTGCAGCACATCGCAACCTAGTGGGAAAGAAAAATAAATATTAAGATCATATAAGGACAACCCTGAAGCAATGCAACATCATACCAAAACACCTTGAAATTAATGCCTCTGACAGAATACAGTGACCAGCGCTCGTCAGTGAAGGATCCATTCATTTAGAAGAAGCTTAGAACCAGGCCAGAGAAGAACGTAGACAATGGAGGTACAACCAAAATAGAATTCTCCCAGCAAACCCGGACTTGACATGCCAACTGTGCGGCAAAGTTTGCGGATCCAGAATTGATTTTGCACAGTCACGCACTTTGGCATCAAAGACAGAAACATATGGGTACTGCAAATGTCGTCTTCTTAGGTAGCAGGACAGCTTCAGGTAAGTAAGGTGTGGTGGGTGTGGTGTGGAGTGGTGAGGTGTGGTGTGGTGTGTGAGGTGAGGTGTTGTGTGGAGTGTGGTGAGGTGTGGTGTGGTGTGTGAGGTGAGGTGTGGTGTGTATGATGTGCTGTGGTATGGTGAGGTGCTGATGCCACTAAAGTCTACGGGCGTGAAATACCTCTCGTCCGTAAATCGTTACAGATAAACGGACATGGCTGCTTCTAAAGATGCTCCGACGTTTTGAAATGTCTGGTTATATCATCGTCTACCTCCAACTTCCCATACGATACTATTTATTGACGTCAATATTTTCTTTTCACCTGTGCCAAACTGCGTGTAAAGCAAATGCTGTCTTGGGTAACTAACCACCAATAATGACGCAAGTTTGAAGGATGGTAGTCTCGCTTCATTAGTTCGAAGCCTCAGATGAGTAACAGTATTATTCATTACAGCTGTAAGTGTGAATTTTTTTGGTGTGTGTGTCCGAACTGGAAGTGGTCCTTAAGAATTAAGTCTTGGGCTTGATTGAAACTTAATATTGCCACTGAGGGATGGATGATTGAGTCCTTAGCTCAAATATCCCTTGCGTTCTTGATGAGGCAATGGATTGGATGGGTAGATGGATGGATGAATCTCCGTTAATACGATAACGTCCCTTTAGTCTTACTGTCTACATACAGGATTTGTCAGCTCAGAAGCGACTTTGTGGACTGGACGAGTTTGCTGCTGCTTCTTTGATCACTTTAACTTTTGGAGTGTTTTCCTGTGTCAAATAAAAAATACTCTTCCACCAGCTAAAGTAAAATCAAGACTTGTATCCTGGTACTGCAGGGGTTAACCCGTCCGTTATTGATTTTCTATGTTGTTTAGCTTTCTTGTTCGTTTATTCTGTAATTATCAGCTATGCATTTGTTGGAAAATCACCCCCATCTAGGAATAATCACAGCGATGACGACGACGACGACGACGACGATGATGATGATGATGATGATGATGATGATGACGATGATTTAAGGAGGAGAAGGAGAATAACAATGATAATGATAATGGTTATGATAATAACGATGATGTTCAGGTCGAAGATCATGATGATGACGATGATTACGATGGCAACATAGCCTACAATGCTGTAGATATTTTTTTTAGCTCTGTTTTCTGCATGGTACATGGATAGATAAATTATCCTCACATTTGAGAAACACAAGCCACAACACCCAACCTGGATAGGCCCAGGATCCAAACCATTTGTGTTTTATTGCTTTCCATTTACCAGGTATTCTACAATCCAACCTTCTTGATGGTAGTTATTTTTTATCGTTGCAATATTCCATATATGACATGTCTTACTCCCCCTCCCCACAACCTCTCTCTCTCTCTCTCTCTCTCTCTCTCTCTCTCTCTCTCTCTCTCTCTCTCTCTCTCTCTCTCTCTATATATATATATATATATATATATATATATATATATATATATATATATATATATATATATAAATACAGTACATGTATATATATATACGGTATATCAGTGGGATGTACTTCAATGGTGAACTAAGCTACTTCTGGCTTCATTAGTTGCACAAACCACGGAGCAAGATGGCGGCCACCGTCCACTCACCCAGTGTAGCGCTGCTGGGAGATGCTATTCACTCAGTAAAGAGGCAAGTTATATTCCTAGTAAAGCAAAATGGCACTTGGTGGTTTAGTGGATATAGACGCTCCAGCCTAGTTGTTACGATGCATGTCATAGGGATGACTGGAGTTTATTGCTCACATAATGCCTTCGTGGGCGAGTGTAGGTGGTCACCATTGCCTTAAATGTCTGTTCTGATGGAATAAATATGATTCGATAATGAACAAATAGAAACTAATGCCCTATCTATAAATTAGGGTAACTTATTGGATTGTTATGGACTGTTGTTGCGTCTTTAATTCGTATAAACATGAACTTTCATAAACAAACAGCAACAGGATCTGGAGCTGAGACTGTGAACCAAGATTTGGTTCCTAATTGTGAAAAGAAGCTGAAGGGTACGAAGGCTTTTCTTATGGATGGAGAGTAGTGATCCGTGGCCACAGAGAGGCTTAGCCCTTTGCCGGCCATAACTTTACGTCAGATGAATAGAATCGTCCGTCGTAAGCTGGAATACAATGTGAAGTTCTGTATTCTCGAGCAAAACGTAAAATGTGATAGCTTTAACATTCTTGCTGCCACAGATTTCTCTCTTCAGTACAGTAAAATCGCCTGAGGTTTGCCGAAATAACTGCAGGTTGTAGGTAATTCCCAGTCAAAGGTGAAAGGCGTTTGAAAGGTGAAAGGCGTTTGTGGCCACCTTGGATGACATATGGGATGGGGTGTTGGATAACAGGTGCATTACGAGACTGATAAATAGATAAAAAGGATACCCAGATAGACACATTCACTGTTTGACAGATTATGTTATGGAAAGAAAACAGACATACATATCAGAGGCGGGGCCAAGGTAACTCAATGGTATAGTAACATTACAGCATAATAGTATAGCTTTGTATAGTC